>NC_052490.1:24257805-24506787 GCF_009730915.1 Dioscorea cayenensis subsp. rotundata | reverse complement strand
AATATCGTTTTTAGCTTTAATTACATTTAGTAGAGTAAAATCCATCGCTTGAGATCTTAGGCCAGATAATAGCTCAAGAAGGAGTAATAGGAGATCCTTAGCCCCGTGGAACACGATCCTCGTGTCTTCACATGAGGTATTACTTGGTGATCCCGTACACTTGCGGGGAAGCTTGATTATTCTATTCTGCTATATTATCTGACCCTTCACCTTCTATCTCAGCTTGATTACATTGTTCTTGTACAGGTTCTTTCCCTCTTCTATGAATTCTTCGTTCAATGTCCGGATATCCTCCAACTAATGTCGAAGGGTTTCCCCGGGTCATAACATGGAGCTGCAATCGAAAAAAAAAAACAAATTAGAATAACGGAAGAATAAGAAAATATGAAATAGAATAAACGATGAATAACTAAAATAGCAAAGTGTAAAGTGTTTCTAAAACGTCTACTCCACGGCAACGGTGGAAAAACTTAACACCCCTTACATATGACTCGCAAGTGAATGGGTTTATCGAAGTAATAATACCCCGGTGAGTGTGTAGTCGAATCCACAGGGAATAGTGATCAGAAACACAAAGATGGCTATTTAACTAACGTGAAAATGAATCAATAGTGATGTGAACAAAATCAATATTGAAAGAACTAAAGAAAATAAGAAAGAGAGGTGCAATAAAATTAGAGGAAAGACAATTGATAGAAAGTGGGGCACTCGGACATTGCTCCCCATAGGTCTATTGTTCCAAGTGCAATACCAATCATTATACCTCCTAACTAATGCCTAATGATTCATGGAGGTCTTTAAACACACAGTCCCAATACTTAAGGTTAATCCTGACTAAACCTAAACTATGCCCCGGTGGAGAAATCTCTCAGTCTCGACACTTCACATTGTGCTAGGTTGCTTTAGGCTCTAGGGATTCCAAGTGATAAACCCTATTCCTTAATATAGATCTAACCCTTTAGTCTAGGTAAAAGATCCCTAATCACAATTAAACCACAGATAGTAAGGATTACTTAAACGGTTCACACTGTTGCTCACGTGACAAGGTCCCCTTGCGTATATCCCGCAAGTGCACGGGTTTGTCGAAGAAATAATCCCGGGTGAGCGGGTATCGAATCGACAGGGAGTAGGGAATAAAAAAACTTAATTCGATTCTTAGCTATGTTAGAGATCAATGATAATAAGTGTGATAATGATTCAATTCTCAACAATAAAAACAACAAGAAAGAGAGCAAAAGTAAAGAAGGGGGGTAAGGCAATCGATAAAGATGGGGTACCCGGATAATTGTTTCAAGTGCAAGAACCCTCTATTATGCTTCCTAATCAATGCAATGGTGAGTCGTGGAAATCCTTAATTGCATAGTCCCAAATCTAAGGTCAACTATGCCTAACTCTATACATGTCCGGGAGGAGAAATCGAACAATCTCAACACCTCGCACTCGCATAGAGTTGCAATGAGCTCTAGGGATTCCAAGTGATAAATCTCTTCCTAATTATAGACCTAGCCCTTTGGTCCAGGTGGAAGGTCCCTAAGATCATCTTAACGCTTCCCTCCGTTACACGCGCAACTAAGCCCCAGCGGAAGTTCATCCCTTAGATAATTCAGTCTATTATAGCCGCAAAGAACTCGAGGAATGGAGGTAGAATCTATCACGCCGGAGTGGAAAGGGGACGCTCCTGTACCTCTCGACTCACCCTCTCAACCATCTCTAACCTAGCTTTGTCTAATGCTCGTGGTGTGTCACTCACTCACAAGGTTACCAACAAGAACTCTCAACCCTAGTGTCACTCTAGGGGAAATGTTCATACAATCAAGCATTCAAGGTTGGAACTCACAATAAACATCAATTTAATGAAAGCATAATAAAGAGGTTCAAAGAAACAAATACATCCTAGGGTTCACAATACCCGAGTACCCACTAGGGGTTTAGCTCTCCATGGAGCTAAGTACAATTAATGAAATAGAATGTAAAAGCAATGAATCCATAAAGAAACCCCCTCGATGGTCGTGTCGATGGTATTGCGGAGAGTCCTCTACTCGTCATCCAAGGATTCCCACGTCCGGTATAGGATACGCCTCGACGGAAGCTCCCCTACCAACCTTCTTCCTAAGAAATGACGATGTCGGAGCCGTAGAACCTCTCCAAACCCTTGGCCAATACCCCTCGAAACCTTAGCCAAAGCCCTCTCGCAAGTTGGGGAAAAGATGGAGAAAAGAATACCAAAATTGGGGCTGAATCGGCTTTAAATAGGGCTGGAATCGGGCGACTACACGGGCGTGTATGCTCCACGCGCCCGTGCGGAATTTCCACACGGCCGTGGATAATTTCCACACGCACATGTGGATTTTCTGTTTCTATGATTTCTTGGCCGTCTGTGAACAGTGCTACTACAGTATGCGCTACAGTGTTGCTACATTCCTCTACTACAGTATTCGACCTGAATAGCTTCCCAATTCTATACTTTCATCGGGGTAATGCAAACGGGCACATGTTCACGTCGTGGATCACTTGCTTCTTCAATGGTGTACACGTTGGTGGAGCTCTTGTTCTATGTGCATAAGTCGGAATGCTCTAATGTGACTACCTTTGTGCCCCTCCAAATGGATGTGCCCACTCGTATACGAGCAGTTTGGCCCACACTCTAGCATCTCACACCTGACCTATGTCTTCGCATTTGAACCTTAGCAAGATTTCCTCCAAAATTGATGCATTATGATCCACATTGGCCTATTTCCTTCATACTCGGCTTCACAACCCTACCTGCATAAAAGTAACATAAAAACACACATATTAGTGTAAAAACCCGAGAAAAGTAATGCTCAACATAAGGAATGAACGCTTCGCATTCGTATCGCACAAGCAGTTATCAAACTTCCCCACACTTAAGCTTTTGCTTGTCCTCAAGCAAAAATTAAAACGTTATGTGCATCAATGAAGAAAATATTAGAAGTGCTTGGCCTTAGGTTCACCAAAGTATACAAAGAGAGCATTCTACAAGTGAAGGAAATTTCAACACTAAATGTGAAAAATCGAAACTCTAGATAAAAACTTCAATAAAAAAGGACAACAAACCCAAAATCGTGAAAGTGTGTGGACTCACTCAAGTCAACCCAAGGTATACTCCTCAAAGCTCTAAGTATAAGCGACTTATTTAACAACACAAGTGACAACAATTTCAAAGATGGTAGTAGCTTCACACATCCTGTAAGGTAGCCCTTTCCAAAGTGGCCGCTAAGGTTGCTTTCACACTTTTGAAGTGGTAGCTCTTTCTACCGGAGTGGTACCTTTCACGCATCCTATGAGATAGCTCTTTCTCTTATTAGGGCATAACTAGTATCTGACTTATGAGAGTAGCTTCATACTTCATAGGAGGTAGTTTTTTTTTTCAGAATTTAGCATAATAAAATAAACCTAACTAGTCCCTTTAACATCGAACATGAGTTTCCAATATAGTTCAAAGAGTGAGTAGTACACTAAGTGTAAATCGGGCAAGAATTCCTAGAAATTCAAGCAAGAACTAGAGCATGAAAACATTCAATGTTAGAAATTATCCTAGACTCAAGAATACAATAATTGCAACCAAGGCGAACCGCCATTGGCTATGTGAGCATATAACAATCAAGAACAATAGAAAAGATGTGTGCACTATGAAACTCCCCCCCACACACACTTAAGTTGTACATTGTCCCCAATGTACACATTCAAGCTCACTCAAAATATAAATCATTCAAAAGCAAATGTCGGAGAAGCAATCAAAACAATACTCCCCTGACTCCTAGTGTGGCGTTTGATGAAGCTAGTTCGTTGGGAGTAGTGTTCCAACGGGTTGTAATCCACATGAAGTGTGTACACCCGCAAGTGCACGGGGTCGTCAAGTAATAAACCACTCGTTCACGCGCGAATGGGTCGTATTCCCAAGGGGCCTGAGGAGCTACCCTACTCACTTCTTACCTGTTATTTAGCTCACCGATTCCAAGATAAGAGAAAAGAAGAAAAGAAAGCAAAACGAAAAGCGAAATGAAATCTTAAGAAGTACGAAACAAGTAAAATACGGGAGATGCCCAAGGTTGGAATACGGTCACGGATGCGGATTCCCAAGGGGCTACTATAGTGAGTAGGAAATTGAGTAATAAAGCACGTGGCTAGTTGGACCGAGAAAACCAAGACCTAGGTCAACCCGATGGTCACGGCAATTGACCCCTAACCAGGTGCAAGTGTTGAGCACGGAATCTCTTCCGCCTAACTTCCCGCACGGTTGCAAGGAGAATGTCGGTTTTCACAAGTTAGGGTGGAAACACAAGTAGTTTTCAACCCTAGGATTGGAGGGGTTTAAATACCCGATGGTCACAACATATTTATACAATGAACCCTTCCTAGTTTGGTGGAGTCTAGCACTAAGGCAATGGTCATGCTACAAAGTGCTACCAAGAATTTGATACATCACTCAATCAAATGTACCAAAACAAGCAAGAACACCAAACAAGGATCACAACAAGCCAAACATGCATAAACTACTCAAACAATCCAAAACATCACAAGTTCGCCCCCTAGGTTCACCTACATCCGGTGACCTAGTGGTTTAGTTGTTCATCTTCAACAAGAAAACCAAATAATCCATACAAACAACTAAAGTAAACATGTGGAACACTCCCTCAAATGATGAAGGTCGAATGACGCAAGAATCGCCGGAAAAAGCCTTCCGAAGACGCCACTCGAAGGGGTGGCTTCCCGTTGTCTTCAACCTCCAAGCAATGATGCCCTAGATGTAGATCCTCCTTGTTCTTGCTCTCCCCATCGAGGAAATGCTCGGATTTCCTCCCTTTTTGCCCCCCTAAAGCTTGTGTTCAAGTGATGTGGAAGTGTTCTCCAAACCCTAGCCGGTCTTATCCCCCAAAGAAGAAGAAAAATCAAGAAGAAGATGCCCAAAAAATGCCCTTCAAGACCTTTATAAGTACCCAGATCCCGACCGGTAAATGGTCAGTATACCGGCCGTATACCGACCCCTGGGGAATTTCAGTTTCTACCAAGAAGCCCGCGATGAGCTACAATGACTGCTACAAAAGGCCGTTTTGATGCCGACTTCATCCCCAATCGCGTCGCCGAGGTACCAAGGCTTCAAAAGGCCCTGAAATGCAGAAATACTACAATTTAGACCAAAAAAGCATCGATTCAACAAATAAATATAAAGAATAATACAGAACAAATACATGCAAAATACATACTTTTAGATGTTTATCAGGTTGTGAAGCTCACACGGCCAAGTACCTCAGTACCTTGGCCGTGCCCATGACTAAGTCTCAATTTCCAAGAAGACAAGACCATCTGCACGCATACACGAGGGGGTTCAGTGAAGCTCAATAAAGACAAAATAAATCGAGTGTATATAAAAGATGAAGCAATGAATACAACTCGATGATGCAAAATGAAAATAAACTCAGAAGGAGAATCGTTTCTGAGAGAACAAGTCTAAAAACAAGAAAAAATAAAATAAAATGCAAGAAAGTAAAGGAAAAGAAAATCAAGTGTCCGTGCTGCTCTTAGGCTCCTGTGCTACTGCTGCTGCTGAAGAAGCATATAGTGGGTCTACCGGTGTTGGGGTCGAGGATGGAGGTGCTGGAGGAACTGAAGGTCTGGATCTCAGTAGATCTTGTAGAAAGTCAAACCGGGCCATAAGATCTGTGTACTGAGCCAACTACATAGCCCGGAGCTCCGCTACCTCAGTCTGAATCTCTCTCACATCGGTCTCCAGCCTCCCAATACGATCATAAGCTCGAGTACCCGGTGCTAGAGAAGGTGTGGGAATCTGTTGGACACCCCCCGCAATATCTGCCTCGCTCCTGGTGGTTTCTTCGGTAGCTGTAGCAAGAATATAGACTCCTAGCCCAAACCTCCGTACCAACCCCATCATCCTGATCGTATCAAACACAAGAGGAGTAGGCACAACTGTCCTCTCAGCACCACGTAAGGCATCGCCCAAACCCATTCCCAAAATAAGTCTGGTGATATAGGGGCCATCAAGCAATAAACTCACTCTCGTCGAATGACACTGGTACTGCAGAATATCCGCCAGTAGGCATCCCAAGTGAAGTGGTACATTGCTGTGTTATCTGCTCGGCCTGTCATGGACCTACTGATAACTGCGTGCAAATATCTGTAGCTAAACAGGGATAAGCTAGAGGCCTTCGACAACCCCGGTTCATACTCCCCGTGGCCACACAAAATCCTATACACATGATATGGAGTCAAGGATACTGGAAAATTTGCCGGTAATCGTCCATACTCCACTGTACCTGTGTAAGCGACATTGTACAGGCCTGTTCGAATCACGAACTCAGTGACACTCATGGAGAATGGATGTCCTAATGCTCAAAACTGTATCGCCTCCATGGTATCAAATCTCCCGTGCATTAAACGAAACTCAAAAGATGCTAAAACCTCTAGCGTCAATGCGCGGTAAGCTGGCTCACTGATCGTCAGCGGCCTCCTCCAGCTTCCCACTTCTAGCATCTCCCCAATTTCATTAGTCACCTCATCACCCTGCTGAATATCTTTCAACACTTACAAATGTACGAAACAAGTCTGACCAAACCTGAGTGCTGAAAGTCTCTTGAATCGAGCTTGATGCTCGGGGTTTGAGAATTCCATGTGTAATGGCTCGAGGTGGTGTGAGTCTGAGATGCTTCACTTCATTTTTCTTCACGCGAGGGGCCATATCTGTACTACAAAAGAAGAAAATGATCAAAGAATCTCAAAAGCAATATACTGCAGAATTCCACACGGGCTTGTGGAAATTACCCATGCCCGTGTGGATCTGTAGGGCGTGAAGCTCCCGCACGGGTGCACAACAACTCTCAAAATTTGATTTAAAACCAATTTTAAATGCTTCCTAAACATATACCATGCATGGAAATTCGCAATCAAAGATATTTAATCTGTGAAAAATAAGAGTTGGAGAAGAAAAGAGGATGAAAAGGTTACCGAAGAAATATTGTGAAAACTCTAAAAACTCTAAAAATCGGTATGATATGTGAAGCAAAATACTCCCAAAACAACGATGAACGGTCGAACAGATGATCAGAATTCGTTCTCTGGCGACTGGAGATGAAGAATGAGACGGATCACAAGGGTTTTAAGGACAAAAATCGCGTCTCTTGGAATTCTGTGCATCCACACGGGCGTGTGGAAATTCCCCACGCCCGTGCGCCTCACTTCAAGAGCACCATAGGGGCGTACACACGTCCCTTTGCTCTCTCGTTTAAGCGCACCTTTGACTCTGACCGCTCTCGCACTGGCGTGTGGAAAATAACCACGCCCGTGCATCCAACCCACAGGAGAAGACACACGCCCCTGTGGCTTCTTTGGTCATCCAAGAAAAATACCAAGTGTTATACACGCCCGTGTGGAAAATCCCCACGGTCGTGGACATTCACAAGCCCAATTCACAGGGGCAACTGCACGCCCATGTGTTTTCTTTGTATGGAGAGAACTTATCTGCAGGGCTTCACACGGGCGTGCAGAAATTACCCACGCCCGTGCATGGTTCACAAAGTTGCTCACAGGGGCGAGTCCATGCCCCTGTGTGCTCTCAGGAAAATCTGCCCAACTCTGCAGGAATTCACACGCCCGTGTGGAAATTACCCACGGGCGTGTGACAGTCGCATGGTCATTCACTGGGGCAGCCGCATGCCCCTATGGAATCTCTGGATGGGCTCGTAGTATACACCCATGGGCGTGTGGAAATTCCACACACCCGTGTGTTTTCTCTTGATGACTTAGAAAAATCTGCAGCCTCTGTAGAAAATTTCTGAACATGCTTACACACTCAGAGCCTGCCCTATTATGCAAATTTTACCAGCGAAAAATATGAAATAGAGCTCACACAACCAAACTTCACCAATTCTACATGACAACACACGATTAAAAAAAATCAAAGTTCACAAGGAAATCTCAGCACAAACATCTAATAGATTAAAACACTAACACTTAACAAATAATTAATGCAAACAACTAAACTAAAAGCTAAAAAAACACAGTAAACACTTGGGTTGCCTCCCAAGAAGCGGTTGTTTAACGTCACTAAGCTTGACGTACCTTGCCTTACCTCATGGGGATTCATGGAGGAAAAATACTTCTCTATTGTCACTGCAAATCTCTCCGCCATAGTATGGTTTCAGCCTATGTCCATTCACTTTGAATGTGCCCTTCTTCGGATGGTTAATATCAATGGCTCCATGGGGTGAAACTTCGGTTATGGTATACGGACCAGACCACTTCGATTTGAGTTTCCCCGGAAATAAACGTAGACGAGAGTTGAACAGTAACACCCGATCACCTGCTTTGAAGTCCTTCGGTATCTTAATATGCTTGTCATGCCACTTCCGAATTCTCTCCTTGTATATCCTTGCATTCTCATATGCCTTCATCCTCCATTCATCTAACTTGTTGAGATGTAACATTCATTGCTCTCCAGATTTGCGCAAATCGAAATTCATCACTTTAATTGCCCAATATGCTTTGTGCTCTAATTCCACCCGTAACTGACAAGATTTTCCATACACTAAATTATAAGAAGTGGTCCCTATTGGAGTTTTATATTCTGTTCTATGAGCCCAAAGTGTGTCATCCAATCTTTCGGACCAGTCTCGTTTTCCTTGTTCCACTAATTTGGTTAATATTCTCTTGTGCTCTCTATTTGTAACCTCCACTTGCCAACTTGTTTGCGGATGATAAGGAGTAGCTAGACGATGATGAACCCCATAGCGTTTTAACACTTTCGCCAGTTGTGTATTACAGAAATGGGTTCCCCGATCGCTGATAATGATCCTTGGAATTCCAAAGCTGGTAAATAGCTTCTTCAAAAACTTCACCAAAGTTTGTGCATCATTAGTTGGAAGAGCTTGGGCTTCCACCCACTTGGAAACATAGTCAACTACCACCAGAATATATTGATTTCCATTGGACTTTGGAAATGGTCCCATAAAATCAATTCCCCAAACATCAAATACCTCGCAGAATTGCATTGGATTTTGAGGCATCTCGTCCCTTCACGATAAATTTCCAACCCTTTGACAACTATCACATCATAAAACAAACTGATGAACATTTTGGAATAAGGTTGGCCAATAGAACCCAGTGGCTAAAACCTTCTCTGCAGTTCGACTTGAAGCATAATGCCCCCCACTGGGCCTGACTGACAATGCGCAATGATGTTCCAACCTTCCTCTCTAGATACGCACCTTCGAACCACCTGATCTGCACAAATACGGAACAGGTAAGGATCTCCCCAGAAAAAGTTCTTAAGGTCACTGAAAAATTTCTTCTTCTACTGAAAGCTTAAACCCCCCTTCAGTACCCGTCCTGATAGATAATTCGCAAAATCTGCGAACCATGGAACATCTTTCGATTCTAATTCCTGTACCGCATACATGTACTCTTCAGGGAAAAATCATTAATTTCCTTTTTTGCCGGTTCTTGCCCCTCACAACCATCTAGTCTCGACAGATGGTCGGCAACCACATTCTCTGTCCCCTTTTTATCTTTGATTTCCATATCGAATTCTTGTAACAATAATATCCACCGAATCAATATCGGCTTTCGCATCTGCCTTGTTCATGAGATAACAGAGTGGAGAATGATCTGTGAATACGGTGACATTAGATAGGATGAGATATGGTCTGAATTTATCAAAAGCATACACTAGTGCTAATAATTCCTTTTCAGTAGTGGTGTAATTCTCTTGTGCACTTGTGAGAGTTTTGCTAGCATAATAGATCAGTTGAAATTGCTTATTTCTTCTCTGACCTAAAACGGCTCCCAGTGCATAATCACTAGCATCACACATTACTTCGAACGGCTCATCCCACTTCGGTGTTGTCTGGATTGGTGCTTGCACTAACTTCTCTTTCAACACATTGAATGCATTCATACAGTTGTTTCCGAAGTCAAAAGGGGTATCCTTGTCCAGAATTTTGGTCAACGGTTGGGAGATTTTGGAAAAGTCCTTAATAAACTTTCTGTAAAAACCTGCATGACCCAAGAAACTGCGGATCCCCTTTAAATTCATAGGTGGAGGAAGCTTGTCAATTATCTCAATCTTCGCCTTATCCACCTCCATACCTACCTGGGAAATGTTATGTCCAAGGACAATGCCTTGTTGCACCATAAATTGACACTTCTCCCAGTTAAGGACGAGATTCGTCTCTTCACATCTCACTAATACTCTTTCCAAATTGTTTAAGCAAGCATCGAAAGAGTCCCCAAACACTGAAAAATCATCCATGAAAACTTCCATAATATCTTCTAGAAAGTCGTCAAAAATGGCCGTCATGCATGCTGAAATGTTGCGATGCTACACAACCCGAAAGGCATTCTTCTATAAGCAAAGGTACCATAAGGGCAAGTAAATGTGGTTTTCTCCTGATCTTCTGGGGCTATTGGAATTTGAAAGTATCCTGAATTGCCATCAAGGAAACAGTAGAATTGATGTCCCACTAGTCGTTCCAACATTTGGTTAATAAATGGCAAAGGAAAGTGGTCTTTCCGAGTGACGTCATTCAGTCTCCTATAGTCAATGCAAACTCGCCAACCAGTAACTGTCCTAGTGGGGATTAACTCATTCTTTTCATTCTTTACCACTGTCATTCTTCCTTTTTTGGGGACAACTTGGGTTGGGCTCACCCACTTGCTATCTGATATGGGATAGATGATTCCCGCATCCAAAAGTTTTATTACTTCCACCTTAACAACTTCTTTCATATTCGGGTTCAATCTTCGCTGAGGTTGGATCATAGATTTGTAGTCATTCTCCATTAGGATCTTATGAGTGCTGAATGATGGGTTTATATCCCAAATATCAGAGATCTTCTATGTAATAGCTGATTTGTGCTTTTTCAACATGCTAACAAGCTTATCCTTCTGCTCCGCAGACAAGTTTCAAGCTATAATCACAGGGAGTTTAGAGTCCTCCATTAAAAATGCATATTCCAAATGTGTTGGAAGAGTCTTAAGCTCAAGTTCTGGTGGTTTAACAATTGATGGGTGTAAGCCGCCCTCTTTCAATTTATCAATCACATCGAAATCATTTGTCTCGTGTTCGCAGTTATTCTCCTCCTCTTCTAACTGGGTACCTATCTCTTTACAATCTGCAACAGATACCAACGTGTCCATTCCACATAGTTCTACTTTTGAAATAGCAACCCCAACTGAAAAAAGAGTTCCTGCCTCTGATCTTGATAGGAAGAATCAAACTGAGCAAGTATTCTTTCTTCACTTTCCTCCAACTGGTCACTCATTGACGCTGACGTTGATTCCTCAAACTACTTTATCACATTATCTAATTCACCGTTTTGCCCTTGAATCCTGGCGATGTACTCTTCAACCTATTCTTCTACTGGTTGTTGAGTTGTACACTGCTCATGGTGAGAAGGACACAGCATATCATGCCATGCAATTGTTTGAACTTTCTGCTCCACGTGTTCAACCATTCTCGTGATAGTGCCAAATGATTCAAACATGTTAATCATTTCCTATATAAAAAATAATAATAATAAGGAAACGTCAGAACAATGATAGAATGAGAAGATATGAAACAGAATGTATGGTGAAATAGAAAACAAAGTGCAAAGTATCTCTAAACGCTCTATTATGCTAAGAATGTATGCTGAAATAGCTAAGAAAACAGAATGTAAGGTTGGCCAATAGTACCCTCTACTATGCTTCCTAATCAATGCAATGGTGAGTCATGGAAATCCTTAATTACATAGTCCCAAATCTAAGGTCAACTATGCCTAACTCTATACATGTCCCGGAGGAGAAATTGAACAATCTCAACACCTCGCACTCGCATAGAGTTGCAATGAGCTCTAGTGATTCCAAGTGATAAATCTCTTCCTAATTATAGACCTAGCCCTTTGGTCCAGGTGGAAGGTCCCTAACCACAATTGAGCCCAAGATACTAAGATCACCTCAACGCTTCACTCCGTTGCACGCGCAACTAAGCCCAAGTGGAAGTTCATCCCTTAGACCATTCACTCTATTATAGCCGCAAAGAACTCGAGGAACGGAGGTAGAATCTATCACGCCGGAGGGGAAAGGGGACGCTCCTGTACCTCTCGACTCACCCTCTCAACCCTCTCCAACCTAGCTTTGTCTAACGCTCGTGGTGTGTCACTCACTCACAAGGTTACCAGCAAGAACTCTCAACCCTAGTGTCACTCTAGGGGAAATGTTCATACAATCAAGCATTCAAGATTGGAACTCACAATAAACATCAATTTATTAAAAGCATAATAAAGAGGTTCAAAGAAACAAATACATCCTAGGGTTCACAATACTCGAGTACCCACTAAGGGTTTAGCTCTCCATGGAGCTAAGTACAATCAAAGGAATAGAATGTAAAAGCAATGAATCCATAAAAGAAAACCCCTCGATAGTCATGCCAATGGTCTTGTGGAAAGTCCTCTACTCGTCGTCCAAGGATTCCATCGTCCAAGCAATGAAATAGTATTCTCCACGCGCCCGTGCGGAATTTCCACATGGGCGTGGATAATTTCCACATGCCCGTGTGGATTCTCTGTTTCTCTGGTTTCTTGGCCGGCTGTGAACAGTGCTGCTACAATGCTCTGCTACATTATTCGACCTGAATAGCTTCCCAATTCCATACTTTCATCGGGGTAACGCAAACGGGCACACATTCATGTCATGGATCACTTGCTTCTTCAATGTTGTACACATTTGTGGAGCTCTTGTTCTATGTGTATAAGTCGGAATGCTCGAATGTGACTGCCTTTGTGCCCCTCCAAATGGATGTGCCCACTGGAATACGAGGAGGTTGGCACACACTCTAGCATCTCACACCTGACCTATGTCTTCGCGTTTGAACGTTAGCAAGATTTCCTCCAAAATTGGTGCATTATGATCTACAATGGCCTATTTCCTTCACACTCGGCCTCACAACCCTACCTGCATAAAAGTATTTTGTTCTTTCTTTTCATTTTCCATTTTTTTTTTAAGAATTTAGCACAAGAAAATAAACCTAACAAGTTCCTTTAACATCGAACATGAGTTTCCAATAGAGTTCAAAGAGTGAGTAGTGCACTAAGTATAAATCGGGCAAAATAATTCCTAGAAATTCAAGCAAGAACTAGAGCATGAAAACATTCAATGTTAGAAATTCTCCTAAACTCAAGAATAGAATCATTACAACTAAGGTGAACCGCCATTGGCTATGTGAGCATATATCAATCAAGAACAATAGAAAAGATGTGTGCACTATGAAACTCCCCCCCACAATTAAGTTGTACATTGTCCCCAATGTACACATTCAAGCTCACTCAAAATATAAATCATTGAAAAGCAAATGTGGGAGAAGCAATCAAAACAATACTCCCCTGACTCCTAGTGTGGTGCTTGATGAAGCTAGTTCGTTGGGAGTAGTGTTCCAACGGGTTGTGAAGCTCACACGGCCAAGTACCTCAGTACCTTGGCCGTGCCCATGACTAAGTCTCAATTCCCAAGAAGACAAGACCATCTGCACGCATACGCGAGGGGGTTCAGTGAAGCTCAATAAAGACAAAATAAATCGAGTGTATATAAAAGATGAAGCAATGAATACAACTCGATGATGTAAAAATGAAAATAAATTCAGAAGGAGAATCCTTTCTGAGTGAACAAGTCTAAAAATAGGAAAAATAAAATAAAATGCAAGAAAGTAAAGGAAGGGAAAATCAAGTGTCAGTGTCGCTCTCATGCGCCGGTGCTGCTGCAGCTGCTGGTGAAACACATAGTGGGTCTACCGGTGCCGGGGTAGAGGATGAAGGTGCTAGAGGAACTGAAGGTCTAGATCTCAGTAGATCACTTAGAAAGTCGAACCGGGCCATAAGATCTGTGTACTGAGCTGACTGCATAGCCCGGAGCTCCACTACCTCAGTCCGAATCGCTCTCACATCGGTCTCCAGCCTCTCAATACGATCATAAGCTCGAGTACCCGGTGCTACAGAAGGTGTGGGAATCTGCTGGACACCCCCCAGTATCTCCCTCGCTCCTGGTGGTCTTTGCGGTAGCTGTAGCAAGAATATAGACTCCTGGCCCAAACCTCCATACCAACCCCATCATCCTGATAGTATCAAACGCAAGAGGGATAGGCACAACTATCCTCTCAGCACCACGTAAGGCGTCTCCCAAACCCAATCCCAAAATAAGTCTGGTGATATAGGGGCCAGCAAACAATAAACTCACTCTCGTCGAGTGACCCTAGTACTACAGAATATCTGCCAGTATGCATCCCAAGTGAAGTGGTACATTGCGGGCCATGGAGTACAAAAAGAGCAAATCCAGCTTGGTCAAAGCACCTGTGTTATCTGCTCGACCTATCACGGACCTGCTGATAACTGCGTGCAAATATCTGTAGCTAAACCAGGATAAGCTAGAGGCCTTCGACAACCCCGGTTCATACTCCCCATGGCCACACAAAATCCTATACGCATGAGATGGAGTCACAGATACTGGAAAATCTGCCGGTAATCGTCCATACTCCACTATACCTGTGTAAGGGACATCGTACAGGCCTGTCCGAATCGCGAACTCAGTTACACTCACGGAGAATGGATGTCCGAATGCTCAAAACTGTATCGCCTCCGTGGTATCAAATCTCCCGTGCATTAAATGAAACTCAAAAGACGCTAAAACCTCTAGCGTCAATGCGCGGTAAGGTGCCTCAATAATCGTCAGCAACCTCCTCTAGCTTCCCACCGCTAGCATCTCCTCAATTTCATTAGTCACCTCATCACTTTGCTGAATATCTTTCAACACTTGCAAATGTACGAAACAAGTCTGCCCAAACCCGAGTGCTGAAAGTCTCTCAAATCGAGCTTAATGCTCGAGGTTTGAGAATTCTATGTGTAATGGCTCAGGTGGTGTGAGTCTGAGACGCTTCACTTCATTTTTCTTCACGAGAGGGGCATATCTGTAGTACAAAAGAAGAAAACGATCAAAGAATCTCAAAAGCAATATACTGCAGAATTCCACAAAGGCTTGTGGAAATCACCCACGCCCTTGTGGATCTGCAGGGCGTTGAAGCTCCCACATGGGTGAACAACAACTTTCAAAATTTGATTGAAAACCAATTCGAAATGCTTCCTAAACATATACCATGCATGGAAATTCGCAATCAAAGATATTTGATCTGTGAAAAACAAGAGTTGGCGAAGAAAAAAGGTTGAGAAGGTTACCGAAGAAATATTGCGAAAACTCTGGAAACTCTGAAAATCGGTATGATATGTGAAGCAAAATCCTCCCAAAACAATGATGAACGGTCGAACAGATAATAAGAATTCGTTCTCTGGCAACTGGAAATGAAGAATGAGACGGATCACAAGGGTTTTAAGGAAAAAATCGCGTCTCTTGGAATTCTGTGCGTCCACACGGGCGTGTGGAAATTCCCCACGCCCGTGCGCCTCACTTCAAGAGCACCACAGGGTCGTACACACGTCCCTGTGCTCTCTTGGGAAAGCGCACATTTGACTCTGACATCTCATGCACGGGCGTGTGGAAAATACCCACGCCCGTGCATCCGACCCGCAGGAGAAGACGCACGCCCCTATGACTTCTCTGGTCATTCGAGAAAAATACCAAGTGTTATACACGCCCGTGTGGAAAATCCCCACGGGCGTGGACATTCACATGCCCAATTCACATGGGCAACTGCACTCCCCTGTGTTTTCTCGGGATGGAGAGAACTCCTCTGCAAGGTTTCACACGGGAATGCGGAAATTACCCACGCCCGTGCATGGTTCACAAGGTCGCTAACAGGGGCGAGTCCACGCCCCTGCGTGCTCTCGGGAAAATCTCCCCAACTCTGCAAGAATTCACATGCCCGTGCGGAAATTACCCACGGGCGTGCGACATTCGCATGGTCGTTCACAGGGGCAGCCGCACGCCCCTGTGCCTTCTTTGGATGGGCTCGTAGTATACGCCCATGGGCGTGTGGAAATCCCACACGCCCGTGTGTTTTCTCTGGATGACTTAGAAAAATCTACAGGCTTTGCAGAATATTTCTGAACATGTTTGCACACTCAGAGCCTGCCCTATTATGCAAATTTTAGCAGTGAAAAAAATGAAATAGAACCCAAACGACCAAGCTTTCGCCAATTCCTCAAAAAGCACACGATAACTTAAAAGCTCACAATAAAATTGCAGCACAAGCATCTAAAAATTCAGACATCAACACTTGACGATTTATTCATGCAAACGAGCTAAACTAAAAGCTAAGAAAACAGTAAACACTTGGGTTGCCTCCCAAAAAGCGCTTGTTTAACGTCACTAAGATTGACGTACCTTGCCTTACCTCATGGGGGTTCATGAAGGAAGAACACTTCTCTATTGTCACTGCAAATCTCTCCTCCATAGTATGGTTTCAGCCTATGTCCATTCACTTTGAATGTGCCCTTCTCCCAATGATTAATCTCAATAGCTCCATGGGGTGAAACTTTGGTTCTGATATACAGACCAGACCACCTCGATTTGAGTTTCCCCGGAAATAAACATAGACGAGAGTTAAACAGTAACAACCGATCGCCTGCTTTGAAGTCCTTTGGCATCTTAATATGCTTGTCATGCCACTTCCGAATTCTCTCCTTGTATATCCTTGTATTCTAATATGCCTTCGTCCTCCATTCAGTTTAAATTGTTGAGATGTGACATTCGTTGCTCTCCAGATTTGCGTAAATCGAAATTCATCACTTTAATTGCCCAATATGCTTTGTGCTCTAACTCCACCGGTAAATGACAAGATTTTCCATACACTAAATTATAGGGAGTGGTCCCTATTGGAGTTTTATATGCTTTTCTATGAGCCCAAATTGTGTCATCCAATCTTCAGACCAGTCTCGTTTCCCTTGTTCCACTGATTTGGTTAATATTCTCTTGAGCTCTCTATTTGTGACCTCCACTTGCCCACTTGTTTGCGGATGATAAGGAGTAGCTAGACGATGATGAACCCCATAGCGTTTTAACACTTTCGCCAGTTGTGTCTTACAGAAATGGGTTCCCCGATCGCTAATAATGATCCTTGGAGTTCCAAAGCGGGTAAATAGCTTCTTCAAAAACTTCGCCACAGTTCGTGCATCATTGGTTGGAAGAGCTTGGGCTTCCACCCACTTGGAAACATAGTCAACTGCCACCAGAATGTATTGATTTCCATTTTACTTTGGAAATGGTCCCATAAAATCAATTCCCCAAACATCAAATACCTCACAGAATTGCATGGGATTTTGAGGCATCTCGTCCCTTTGCGATAAATGTCCAGCCCTTTGACAACTATCACATCGTAATACAAACTGATGAACATCTTGAAATAAGGTTGGCCAATAGAACCCAGCGGCTAAAACCTTCTCTGCAGTTCGACTTGAAGCATAATGCCCCCCCCCCACTTGGCCTGAGTGACAATGCACAATGATGTTCCAACCTTCCTCTCTAGAAACACACCTTCGAACCATCTGATCTGCACAAATACGGAACAAGTAAGGATCTTCCCAGAAAAAGTTCTTAAGGTCACTGAAAAATTTCTTCTTCTACTGAAAGCTTAGACCCCCTTTCAGTACCCGTCCTGATAGATAATTCTCAAAATCTGTGAACCATGGAACATCTTTCGATTCTAATTCCTGTACCGCATACAAGTGCTCTTCAGGGAAAAAATCATTAATTTCCTTGTTTACCGGTTCTTGCCCCTCACAACCTTCTAGTCTCGACAGATGGTCGGCAACCACATTCTCTGTCCCTTTTTTATCTTTGATTTCCATATCGAATTCTTGCAACAACAATATCCACCGAATGAATCTCGGCTTTGCATCTGCCTTGTTCATGAGATAACGGAGTGCAGAATGATCTGTGAACACGGTGACATTAGATAGGATTAGATATGGTCTGAATTTATCAAAAGCATACACTACTGCTAATAATTCCTTTTCAGTAGTGGTGTAATTCTCTTGTGCACTTGTGAGAGTTTTGCTAGCATAATAGATCGGTTGAAATTGCTTATTTCTTCTCTGACCCAAAACCGCTCCCACTGCATAATCACTAGCATCACACATTACTTCGAACGGCTCATCCCACTTCGGTGTTGTCAAGATTGGTGCTTGCACTAACTTCTCTTTCAACACATTGAATGCATTCAGACAGTCGTTTCTGAAGTCAAAAGGGGTATCCTTCTCCAGAAGTTTGGTCAACGGTTGGGAGATTTTGGAAAAGTCCTTAATAAACCTTCTGTAAAAACCTGCATGACCCAAGAAACTGCGGATCCACTTTACATTCGTAGGTGGAGGAAGCTTGTCAATTATCTCAATCTTCGCCTTATCCACCTCCATACCTGCCTGGGAAACCTTATGTCCAAGGACAATGCCTTCTTGCACCATAAAGTGACACTTCTCCCAGTTAAGTATGAGATTCGTCTCTTCACATCTCACTAATACTTTTTCCAAATTGTTTAAGCAAGCATCGAAAGAGTCCCCGAACACTGAAAAATCATCTATGAAAACTTCCATAATATCTTCGAGAAAGTCGTCGAAAATGGCTGTCATGCAGAGCTGAAATGTTGCAGGGGCGTTACACAGCCCGAAAGGCATTCTTCTATAAGCAAAGGTACAATAAGGGAAAGTAAATGTGGTTTTCTCCTGATCTTCTGGGGCAATTGGATTTTGAAAGTATCCTGACATGCCATCAAGGAAATAGTAGAATTGATGTCTCGCTAGTTGTTCCAACATTTGGTCAATAAATGGCAAAGAAAAATGATCTTTCCGAGTGACGTCATTCAGTCTCCTATAGTCAATGCAAACTCGCCAACCAGTAACTGTCCTAGTGGGGATTAACTCATTCTTTTCATTATTCACCAGTATCATTCCTCCCTTTTTCAGGACAGCTTGGGTTGGCCTCACCCACTTGCTATCTGATATGGGATAGATGATTCCCGCATCCAAAAGTTTTATTACTTCCGCCTTAACAACTTCTTTCATATTCGGGTTCAATCTTCACTGAGGTTGGATCACAGATTTGTAGTCATCCTCCATTAGGATCTTATGAGTGCATAATGATGGGTTTATACCCCTAATATCGGAGATCTTCCATGCAATAGCTGATTTGTACTTTTTCAACATGCTAACAAGCTTATCCTTCTGCTCCACAGACAAGTTTGAAGCTACAATCACAGGAAGTTTAGAGTCCTCCATTAAGAATGCATATTCCAAATGTGTTGGAAGAGTTTTAAGCTCAAGTTCTGGTGGTTCAACAATTGATGAGTGCAAGCCACCCTCTTTCAATTCATCAATCTCCTCGAAAACATTTGCCTCATGTTTGCAGTTATTCTCCTCCTCTTCTAACTGAGTACCTATCTCTTTACAATCTACAACAGATATCAACGTGTCCATTCCACATAGTTCTACTTTTGAAATAGCAACCCCAACTGAAAAGAGTTCCTGCCTCTAATCTTGATAGGAAGAATCAAACTAAGCAAGTATTCTTTCTACACTTTCCTCCAACTGGTCACTCATTGACGCCGACGTGGATTCCTCAAACTGCTTTATCACATTATCTAATTCACTGTTTTGCCCTTGAATCCTGGCGATGTACTTTTCAACCGATTCTTCTACTGACTGTTGAGTTGTACACTGCTCATGGTGAGAAGGACACAGCATGTCATGCCATGCAATCGTTTGAACATTCTACTCCACGTGTTCAACCATTCTCGTGATAGTGCCAAATGATTCAAACATGTTAATCATTTCCTATATAAAAATAATAAGGAAACGTCAGAACAATGATAGAATGAGAAGATATGAAACAGAATGTATGGTGAAATAGCTAAGAAAACAGAGTGCAAAGTATCTCTAAACGCCTACTCCCCGGCAACGGCGCCAAAAACTTGACAAGGTCCCCTTGGGTATATCCCGCAAGTGCACGGGTTTGTCGAAGTAATAATCCCGGGTAAGCGGGGTCGAATCCACAGGGAGTAGCGAGTAAAAACACTTAATTTGATTCTTAGCTATGTGAAAGATCAGTGATAAGGAGTGTGATAATGATTCAATTCTCAACAATAAAAGCAATAAGAAAGAGAGCAAAAGCAAATAAGGAGGTTAAGGCAATCGATAGAGATGGGGTACCCGGATAATGCTCCGCCTAGGATAATTGTTTCAAGTGCAAGAACCCTCTATTATGTTTCCTAATCAATGCAATTGTGAGTCGTGGAAATCCTTAATTACATAGTCCCAAATCTAAGGTCAACTATGCCTAACTCTATACATGTCTCGGAGGAGAAATCGAACAATCTCAACACCTCGCACTCGCATAGAGTTGCAATGAGTTCTTGGGATTCCAAGTGATAAATCTCTTCCTTAATATAGACCTAACCCTTTGATCCAGGTGGAAGGTCCCTAACCACAATTAAGCCCTAGATACTAAGATCACCCAGAGGAAGTTCATTCCTTAGACCATTCACTCTATTATGACCGCAAAGAACTCGAGGAACGGAGGTAGAATCTATCACGCCGGAGGGGAAAGGGGACGCTCCTGTACCTCTCGACTCACCCTCTCAACCCTCTCCAACCTAGCTTTGTGTAACGCTCGTGGTGTGTCACTCACTCACAAGGTTACCAACAAGAACTCTCAACCCTAGTGTCACTCTAGGGGAAATGTTCATACAATCAAGCATTCAAGGTTGGAACTCACAATAAACATCAATTTATTGAAAACATAATAAAGAGGTTCAAAGAAACAAATACATCCTATGGTTCACAATACCCGAATACCCACTAGGGGTTTAGCTCTTCATGGAGCTAAGTACAATCAAAGAAATAGAATGTAAAAAGCAATGAATCCATAAAGAAACCCCCTTGATGGTCGTGTCGATGGTCTTGTGGAGAGTCCTCTACTCATCGCAAGGGATCCTTTGTCCGGCCTAGGATACACCTCGCCAGGATCGGTGTCGACGAAAGCTCTCCCAATAACCTTCTTCCAAATGACACACGATGTTGGAGCCGTAGAACCTCTCCAAAAACCTAGCCAATAACCCTCAAAACCCTAGTCGAAGCACTCTCGCTAGTTGGGAAAAGATGGAGAAAAGAATACCAAAATCGGGGCTGAATCGGCTTTAAATAGTGCTGGAATCGGGTTACTACACGGGCGTGGATGGTCCACGCGCCCGTGCGGAATTTCCACACGGGCGTGGATAATTTCCACATGCCCGTGTGGATTCTCTGTTTCTCGGGTTTCTCGGCCGGCTGTGAACAGTGCTCTGCTACAGTATTCGGCTTGAATAGCTTCCCAATTCCATACTTTTATCAGGGTAACGCAATGGGCACACGTTCACGTCGTGGATCACTTGCTTCTTCAATGGTGTACACATTGGTGGAGCTCCTGTTCTATGTGCATAAGTCGGAGTGCTCGAGTGCCTTTGTGCCCCTCCAAATGGATGTGCCAACTTGAATACGAGGAGGTTGGCACATACTCTAGCATCTGACATCGACCTATGTCTTCGCGTTTGAACCTTAGCAAGATTTCCTCCAAAATCGGTGCATTGTGATCCACATTGGCCTATTTCCTTCATACTCGGCCTCACAACCCTACCTGCATAAGAGTAACATAAAAACACACATATTAGTGTAAAAACCCGAGAAAAGTAATGCTCAACATAAGGAATTAACGCTTTGCATTCGTATCACACAAGCACTTATCAAAGATAAAAAGGGGACAAAGAATGTGGTTGCCGATCATCTGTCAAGATTAGAAGATTGTGAGGGACAACAACCGGCAAACAAGGAATCAGAATCAAATGATACCCCATGGTTTGCGGATTTTGCGAATTATCTATCAGGAAGGGTATTGAAGCAGGTTTAAGCTTTCAACAGAAGAAGAAATTTCTCAGTGACCTTAAGAATTTTTTCTGAGAAGATCCGTACCCGTTCCGTATTTGTGCAGATCAGGTGGTGCGAAGGTGTGTTTCTAGGGAGGAAGGGTGGAACAACATTGCGCATTGTCACTCAGGCCCAGTGGGGGGAACTATGCGTCAAGTCGAAACTGCAAAGAAGGTTCTAGCTGCTGGGTTCTATTGGCCGACCCTATTCCAAGATGTTCATCAGTTCATTTTATGATGTGATAGTTGTCAAAGGGCTGGAAAATTTATCACGAAGGGATGAGATGCCCCAAAACCCTATTCAATTTTGCGAGGTGTTTGATGTATGGGGAATTGATTTTATGGGACCATTTCCAAAGTCCAATGGCAATCAATACATTTTGGTAGCAGTTGACTATGTTTCCAAATGGGTGGAAGCTCAGGCTCTTCCAACTAATGATGCAAGAACTGTGGTGAAATTTCTTAAGAAGTTATTTGCTTGATTCGGAACTCCAAGAATTATCATTAGCGATCGGGGAACCCATTTTTGTAACACACAATTGGTGAAAGTGTTAAAGCATTATGGGGTTCATCATCGTCTTGCGACTCCTTACCATCCACAAATGACTGGGTAAGTGGAGGTTACAAACAGAGAGCTCAAGAGAATCTTAACTAAAACAGTGGAACAAGGTAAACGAGATTGGTCTGAAAGGTTAGACGACATGCTTTGTGCCCATAGAACAGCATATAAAACACCAATAGGGACCACTCCCTATAATTTAGTATATGGAAAATCTTGCCATTTACCGGTGGAATTAGAGCACAAAGCGTATTGTGCAATTAAAGTGATGAATTTCAGCTTGTGCAAATCTGGAGAGCAACGAATATTACATCTCAATGAACTAGATGAATGGAGGATGAAGGCATATGAGAATGCAAGGATATATAAGGAAAGAATTTGGAAGTGGCATGACAAGCATATTAAAATTTCAAAGGACTTCAAAGCCGGTGATCAGGTGCTACTATTCAACTCCCGTCTATGTTTATTCCCGGGGAAACTTAAATCTAGGTGGTCTGGTCCGTATACCATAACCGAAGTTTCACCTCATGGAGCCATTGAGATTAGTCTTCCAGAGAAGGGCACATTCAAAGTGAATGGACATAGGCGAAACCATACCTTGGCGGAGAAATTCGCAGTGATAATAGAGAAGTATTTTTCCTCCATGAACCTTCGTGAGGTAAAGCAAGGTACATCAAGCTTAGTGACGTTAAACAAGCGCTTCTTGGGAGGAAACCCAAGTGTTTACTATTTTCTTATCTTTTAGTTTAGTTTGTTTGCATTAATAAATTGTTAAGTGTTGGTGTCTTAATTTTTAGATGCTTGTGCTGCGATTTTGTTGTGGGTTTTTAAAATTCATCGTGTGTTTAATGAGGAATTGGTGAAAGTTTGGTCGTTTGGGTTCTATTTCGTGTTTTCTTTTTCTCTGGTAAAATTTGCATAATAGGGCAGGCTCTGAGTGTGTAAACATGTTCAGAGAATTTCTGCAGAGCCGGCAGATTTTTCTAAGTCATCCAGAGACGGCACAAGGGCGTGCAGCTACCCCTGTGGACTACCATGCGAATATCGCACGCCCGTGGGTAATTTCCACACGGGCGTGTGGATTCCTACAGAGTTGGGCAGATTTTTCCGGAGAGCACACAGGCGCGTGGACTCGCCCCTGTGGGCGACCTTGTGAACCACGCACGGGAGTGGGTAATTTCCGCACGCCCGTGTGAAACTTTGCAGAGGAGTTCTTTCCATCCCTAGAAGACACAGGGGCGTGTGGCTGCCCCTGTGAGTTTGGCATGTGAATGTCCACACCCGTGGGGAATTTCCGCATGGGTGTGTGGAATACTTAGTATTTTATTCGGATGTCCAAAGAAGCCACAGGGGCGTGCGTCTTCCCCTATGGGTTGGATGCACGGGCGTGGGATATTTTCCACACGCCCGTACGAGAGCGGTCAGAGTCAAAGGAGCGCTTTTCTGAGAGAGCACAGGGATGTGTGTATGTCCGTGTGGGGCTCTTGAAGTGAGGCCCACGGGCGTGGGGAATTTCCACACGCCCTTGTGGATGCACAGAATTCCAAGAGACGCGATTTTTTCCTTAAAACCCATGTGATCCATCTCATTCTTCATCTCCAGTCAACATGAAATGAATTCTGATCATCTCTTCGACCGTTCATCGTTGTTTTGGAGTATTTTACTTCACATATCATACCGATTTTCAGAGTTTTCATAATATTCCTTCGGTAACCTTTTCATCCTCTTTTCTTCGCCAACTCTTGTTTTTCACAGATTAAACATCTTTGATTGCTAATTTTCATGCATGGTGTATGTTTAGGAAGCTTTTAGAAGTGGTTTTAAATTAAATTTTTGAGAGTTATTGTTCACCCGTGCTGGAGCTTCACGCCCTGTAGATCCACACGGGCGTGGGTAATTTCCACAAGCCCGTGTGGAATTCTGCAGTATATTCCTTTTGAGATTCTTTGATCATTTTCTTCTCTTATACTACAGATATGGCACCTCGCGTGAAGAAAAATGAAGTGAAGCGTCTCAGACTCACACCACCCGAGCCATTACACATGGAATTCTCAAACCCTGAGGATCAAGCTCGATTTGAGAGACTTTCAGCACTCAGGTTTGGTCAGACTTGTTTCGTAAATTTGCAAGTGCTGAAAGATATTCAGCAGGGTGATAAGGTGACTAATGAAATTGAGGAGATGCTAGAGGTGGGAAGCTGGAGGAGGTTGCTGACGATCAGTGAGCCAGCTTACCACGCATTGACGCTAGAGGTTTTAGCGTCTTTTGAGTTTCGTTTAATGCACGGGAGATTTGACACCACGGAGGCGATACAGTTTTGAGCATTCGGACATCCATTCTCTATGAGTGTTACTGAGTTCTCGATTCGGACAGGCCTATATGATGTCGCTTACAGAGGTACAGTGGAGTATGGACGATTACCGGCAAATTTTTCCAGTATCAGTGACTCCATATCATGCATATAGGATTTTGTGTGGCCATGGGGAGTATGAACCGGGGTTGTCGAAGGCCTTTAGCTTATCCTGGTTCAGCTACGGATATTTGCATGCCGTTATCAGCGGGTCCGTGACAGGTCGACCAGATAATACAGCTGCTTTGACCAAGCTAGATTTGATCTTTTTATACTGACAAAGTCCCCTTGCGTATATCCTGCAAGTGCACTGGTTTGTCGGAGTAATAATCCCGGGTGAGCGGGTATCGAATCCACAGGGAGTAAGGAATAAAAAATACTTAATTCGATTGTTAGCTATGTAAAAGATTAATGATAATGAGTGTGACAATGATTCAATTCTCAACAGTAAAAGCAACAAGTGAGAGAGCAAAAGTAAAAAAGGGGATAAGACAATTGATAAAGATGGGGTACCTGGATAATGCTCAACCTAGGATAATTGTTTCAAGTGCAAGAACCCTCTATTATGCTCCCTAATCAATGCAATGGTGAGTCATGGAAATCCTTAATTACATAGTCCCAAATCTAACGTCAACTATGCCTAACTCTATACATGTCCCGGAGGAGAAATCGAACAATCTTAACACCTCGCACTCGCATAGAGTTGCAATGAGCTCTAGGGATTCCAAGTGATAAATCTCTTCCTAATTATAGACCTAACCCTTTGGTCCAGGTGGAAGGTCCCTAACCACAATTGAGCCATAGATACTAAGATCACCTCAACGCTTCATTCCGTTGCACGCGCAACTAAGCCCAAGCGGAAGTTCATCCCTTAGACCATTCACTCTATTATAACCACAAAGAACTCAAGAAACGGAGGTAGAATCTATCACACTGGAGGGGAAAGGGGACGCTCCTGTACCTCTCGACTCACCCTCTCAACCCTCTCCAACCTAGCTTTGTGTAACGCTCGTGGTGTGTCACTCACTCACAAGGTTACCAGCAAGAACTCTCAACCCTAGTGTCACTCTAGGGGAAATGTTCATACAATCAAGCATTCAAGATTGGAACTCACAATAAACATCAATTTATTAAAAGCATAATAAAGAGGTTCAAAGAAACAAATACATCCTAGGGTTCACAATACCCGAGTACCCACTAAGGGTTTAGCTCTCCATGGAGCTAAGTACAATCAAAGGAATAGAATGTAAAATCAATGAATCTATAAAAGAAAACCCCTCGATAGTCATGCCAATGGTCTTGTGGAAAGTCCTCTACTCGTCGTCCAAGGATTCCATCATCCGGTATAGGATACGCCTCGACGGAAGCTCCCCTACCAACCTTCTTCCTAAGGAATGATGATGTCGGAGCCGTAGAACCTCTCCAAAACCTTGGCCAATACCCCTCGAAACCCTAGCCGAAGCCCTCTCTCAACTTGGTGAAAAGATGCAGAAAAGAATACCAAAATAAGGGCTAAATCGGCTTTAAATAGGGCTGAAATCTGTGACTACACGGGCGTGGATGCTCCAGCGCCTATGCAGAATTTCCAAACGGGCGTGGATAATTTCCACGTGCCCGTGTGGATTCTCTGTTTCTCTGGTTTCTCGGCCGGCTGTGGCCAGTGCTGCTACAGTATATGCTACTATGTTGCTACAGTGCTCTGCTACAGTATTCAAAGTATACAAAGAGAGCATTCTACAAGTAAGGGAAATTCCAACACTAAATACGAAAAATCAATGCTCTAGCTAAAAACTTGAATCAAAAAGGAAAACAAAACCCGAAGTCGTGTACGTGTGTGAACTCACTCAAAACAACCCAAGGTATACTCCTTAAAGTTCTAAGTGCAAGGGACTTATTTATCTACAAAAGAGACAACAATTTCAAAGATGGTAGTAGCTTCACACATCAACCTGAATCCAGATGGTAGTAGCATATACTGTAGCAGCACTGCTCACAGCCGGCCGAGAAACCAGAGAAACAGAGAATCCACACAGGCGTGTGGAAATTATCCACGCCCGTGTGGAAATTCCGCACGGGCGCGTGGAGCATCCACGCCCGTGTAGTCGCCCGATTCCAGCCCTATTTAAAGACGAATCAGCCCCGATTTTGGTATTCTTTTCTCCATCTTTTCCCTAACTTGAGAGAGGGCTTCGGCTAGGGTTTTGAAGGGTATTGGCCAAGGTTTTGGAGAGGTTCTATGGCTCCGACATCATCATTCCTTAGGAAGAAGGTTGGTAGGGGAGCTTCCGTCGAGGCGTATACTATACCGGACGAGGGAATCCTTGGATGACGAGTAGAGGACTTTTCACAAGACCATCGACATGACTATTGAGGAGGTTTCTTTATGGATTCATTGGTTTTACGTTCTATTTCTTTGATTGTACTTAGCTCCACGGAGAGCTAAACCCTAGTGGGCAATCAGGTATTGTGAACCCTAGGATGTATTTGTTTCTTTGAACCTCTTTATTATGCTTTTAATAAATTGATGTTTATTGTGAGTTCCAATCTTGAATGCTTGATTGTATGAACATTTCCCCTAGAGTGACACTAGGGTTGAGAGTTCTTGCTGGTAACCTTGTGAGTGAGTGACACACCACGAGCGTTACACAAAGCTAGGTTGGAGAGGGTTGAGAGGGTGAGTCGAGAGGTACAGGAGCGTCCCCTTTCCCCTCCAGCGTGATAGATTCTACCTCCGTTCCTCTAGTTCTTTGCGGCTATAATAGAGTGAATGGTCTAAGGGATAAACTTCCGCTGGGGCTTAGTTGCGCGTGCAACATAGTGAAGTGTTGAGGTGATCTTAGTATCTATGGCTCAATTGTGGTTCGGGACCTTCCACCTCGACCAAAGGGTTAGGTCTATATTAAGGAAGAGATTTATCACTTGGAATCCCTGGAGCTCATTGCAACTCTATACGAGTCCGAGGTGTTGAGATTGTTCGATTTCTCCTACGGGACATGTATAGAGTTAGGCATAGTTGACCTTAGATTTGGGACTATGTAATTAAGGATGTCCACGACTCACCATTGCATTGATTAGGAAGCATAATAGAGGGTTCTTGCACTTGAAACAATTATCCTAGGTGGGGCATTATCCGGGTACTCCATCTTTATTAATTGCCTTACCGCCTTCTTTACTTTTGCTTTCTTACTTGTTGCTTTTACTGTTGAGAATTGAATCATTGTCACACTCATTATAATTGATCTTTTACATAGCTAAGAATCGAATTAAGTATTTTTATTCCCTACTCCCTGTGGATTCGATACCCGCTCACCCGGGATTATTACTTCGACAAACCCGTGCACTTGCGGGATATAAGCAAGGGGACCTTATCACTTATGGAGTACATTATCATCTTGCTACTCCCTACCATCCGCAAATGAGTGGGCAAGTGGAAGTCATGAACAGAGAGCTTAAGTGAATCTTAACCAAATCCGTGGAACAAGGAAAAAAGGATTGGTCGGAAAGGTTAGATGACACACTTTGGGCTCATAGAACAGCATACAAAACCCTAATAGGGACTACTCCCTATAATTTAGTGTATGGAAAATCTTGTCATTTCCCGGTGGAATTAGAGCACAAAGCATATTGGGCAATCAAGGTGTTGAATTTGGAGAGCAACGAATATTACATCTTAACGAGTTAGACGAATGGAGGATGAAGGCATATGAGAATGCAAGTACATACAAGGAGAGAATTCGAAGTGGCATGACGAGCATATTAAGATTCCGAAGGACTTTCAAAGCGGGCGATCAGGTATTGCTATTCAACTCTCGTCTACGGTTATTTCCGGGGAAGCTCTAGTGTAGGTGGTCTGGTCCTTATACCGTAACCGAAGTTTCACCTCATGGAGCTATTGAGATTACCCATCCGGAGAAGGGCACATTCAAGGTGAATGGATACAGGCTGAAACCATACTATGGCGAAGAAATTAGTAATGACGACAGGGAAGTATTTTTCCTTCATAAGCCCCCGTGAGGTAAGACAAGGTACGTCAATCTTAGTGATGTTAAACAAGCGCTTCTTGGGAGGCAACCCAAGTGTTTCCTGTTTTTCTTAGTCGAATAATGTAGTGTATGCATGAATAAATTGTTAAGTGTTGGTGTCTTGATTTTTAGATGCTTGTACTGTGATTTTATTTGAGGTTTTGAGTGTTCATCGTGGGTTTTCATGTGGATTTGGTGAAGTTGGGTCGTTTGAGCTTTATTTCATGTTTTTCACTGGTAAAACTTGCATAATAGGGTAGGCTCTGAGTGTGCAAACATGTTCAGAAATTTCCTGCAGAGCCTCCAGGTTTTTCTAAGGTATCTAAGGAAAACGCATGGGCGTGTGGTATTTCCGCATGCTAGTGGACTTACAATGCGAGTTCATCCAGAGAAGGCACAGGGGCATGCGGCTGCCCCTGTGAACGACCATGCGAATATCGCACGCCCGTGGGTAATTCCCGCACGGGCATGTGATTTTCTGCATAGTTTGGCAGATTATCTTGAGAGCACACAGGGGAGTGAACTCGCCCCTGTTGGCGACTTTGTAAACTTCGCACGGGCGTGGATAATTTCCGCACGCCCGTGCAAATCTCTGCAGAGGAGCTCTCTTTCATCCCGAGAAGGCACAAGGGCATGCGTTTGCCCCTGTGAAGTGGACCTGTGAATGTCCACGCTCGTGTGGCATTTCCGCACGGGTGTGCGGAACACTTAGGAATTTTCTTGGATGTCTAGAGAAGCCACAGGGGCATGCGGCTGCCCCTGTGAGTCGGGCGCACGGGTGTTGGTATTTTCCACACGCCCATGGGAATGCGTAGAATTCCAAGAGGTGCTAATTTTTCTTTAAAAATCCATGCGATTTCTCTTCCTCTTCATCTTCAACCACCTGAAAACCACTCCTGATTAATTTCCCGTCCGTTGATCGTTGTGTTACGGGGATTTCAAGCAAATTTTTGTACTGAATTCATGGTTTTCATACTTATCTTTTTCTTTTCTTTCGGTGAATCTTTAATCCCTCTTCTATTTACCATTTATTGTTTTAGTAAATTAAACGACTTGAGTTGCGTTAAATTTTGATTTAAAAGGGTCTATGCATGTTCAGAGAGCATTTTAACAGTGTTTTACATTGTATTTTTTGTTTTTGAAAATAGAAATGCTATCGTGTGGTTTTTCACGCCCCGCAGATCCACACGGGCGTGGATAATTTCCATAAGCCCGTCTGGAAGTCTGCAGTATTCTATGACTGAGCGTTTTTGATCAGCTCTTTACTATTCCTTGCAGGCATGGCACCGCACGCAAAGAAGCAAGAAGGCAAGCGCCCTAGGGAACCTTCACTCGAATTGGCACACATTGCATTCCTAGATCTCAAGCATCAAGCTCGTTTCGAGCGACTATGAGGGCTTAGGTTTGGCCAATCCTGTTTCGTGGACCTTAGTGTGTTAAATGGCGTCAAGTGGCGTGATGAGTTTATTAGGGAGCTGGAGTCACAGATGGCTGTAGGAGGGTGGCAGAGGCTGTTGTCTATACGAGAACTAGTTTTCCGACAGCTGACTTTGGAGGTGCTGGCGTCTTTTGAGTTTATGGATGACATACAGTTTAGAGTGTTCGGTCGTCAATTCACAATGAGCATTTATGAGTTTGCCATTCGCATGGGTTTGTACGACGAGGCATATATAGAAACTAATGAGTATGGACATCTACAGACAGATTACCCGGGCACCTTGACCCCACAGCAAGCCTATCAGGTATTATATGGACCAGGGCGGCATGAATCAGGTGTGTCCAAAGCCACATGCTTATCTAGGCAGAGCTACATGTATTTTCTTGTTGTCCTTAGCAGGGCTGTGGATGGTCGTGGCGACAACACTAGTGTTTTGTCACGGCAGGGACTACTTTATTTATATTCCATGGTGAGGTCTATGCCCATTCATTTGGGCCACATTGTGGCGGAGTATATCCGATACCTGGGCCAGCGTGGGAGAGTAGGAGTATTATTTACTGGTCCTTACATTACTAGACTCATTTTGGGGATGGGGTTCAGAGTTGCTATACGGCATGCCGATTAGATAGTTCTTCCTTCTCCAATTGGACTCGATACGCTCAGGATGATGGGCGTGGTACGCAGATATGGACCTGGAGTTTACATTTTGGCCACACCCACCACTGAGAGCACCGAGGGTAGAGGAGATGCAGTGGAAGATTCCACCCCGGCAGTGGCTGATTGCTTCCCCGCAAGTGTACGGGATCGCCAAGTAATACCTCGCGTGAAGACGCGAGGATCGTATTCTACGGGGCTAAGGATCTCCTATTACTCCTTCTTGAGCTATTATCTAGCCTAAGATCTCAAATGATGGATTTTTGCTCTACTAAATGTAATTAAAGCTAAAACGAGATTATGACCAAATTACAGAGAACAAGCAATAAGCAAGCAAGAAAATCAATGAGATGCAAAGGCCTATGGATGAGGATCCCCTTGAGGGATTATCATGCAACATGGATGATGATCTAAAGATGCAAGGGTAAAATGGACCATGAGATTCTAAGATTAGAACAACCCCAATTTCTCGGCAATTGAACCCTAATCCCATATGAACATAGATAGGAATTTGTTCCAAATCTACATTCCTACGATTGCATTGAGTACAAGGAAATCTTACTTAGGATTAAACATACTCTTCTTCGGATTAAATCTACATGGAAGGCTACTAAACACCCGATTTCTCGGCGTGATGATACAAGTATCCCCTTCTAATCCATTCATGATCTAATACATGCGAGCAAGTCACATCTACATACATCACTCATAAAAGAGCTACGGATTTCTCCTTAGTGTAGCACTTAGCATGAAAACAATGGATTAAATCTCAAAATTACCCAAGCATGGAATTAACAAGTTATCATCCAACATACATGATAAAACCCCCCAAGGTTCACCAACACCCGGTGGCCTTGGGGGTCTAGTGTGTCATCATCCCACAACAAGCAATACAACCAAGCAAAACATGAAACAAAAGCATAAATGACACTCCCTAGATGAAATGGTGAAGAGGAGGTGAAGAATGTGCCTAATGATGCTTTCCCTGCCAAAGGAATGCCAAATGACGCTTCCTCTAGCCGCGGGTCTCCTTCCTTCAAATCGTGGTAAATCTCCCCTTGAATGATGTTGCCTTCTTGCCTTGAGAGTCTTGGACCTTGGGCTTGAATGATCTTCTAGCTTCCTTGCCATTCTTCTCCTTCCCAAGGTCACCCAAAATCTCCCAAGTGATCTCCCCAAACTCGGCCAAGAATAGGTCCAGCCAAAAGTCTCCTTTTTCTGCCTTAAAATTTGGTATTTATACCCCCCGAGGCATACGGGTCATATGGGGGTCGTATGGGGGTCGTATAGCACCCAAAAACCCTAGATTCATGATCCATATGGGGTGCATACAGCCCCCATGCTGGGTAGTATGGAAATCTGGGTAGACACTCCAAATCAATCCGCTGCTTCAGTGCATACGGCCCCCATACTGGGTAGTATGGGGGTAGTATGAAATTCCTGTTTTCTTCTCTTTTCGCCCAAATGATATCTTCTTATTCTCCATGGCTTCCTTGTGCCCTACAAAGCAAATAATAGATGATTAAGCACAAAACGGGCATCAAACCTCACAAAATACATGCAAAGTGAATACGATATATGCATGAAAACATCTATGTTTAGACACTTATCAGTGGCGGAGACCTCAGGACAGCCGGGTACCCTTTCAGGAGCCTATGATCGTATTGAGAGGCTCGAGAGCACCATGGGCATATTGCGGTCTGAGATCATCGAGATGCAGGCGATACAATCATCCCAGGATACCGATCTTATCTGTCGTTTCAATTACCTACGACAGCTATTGAGATGTAGACCCTCAGCTCCTTCAACATCTTCCTCATCACCTATACAAGCACCGGTGGACCCACCATGTGCTTCCTCACCACCACCAGCAACAGAGGACCCAGAGCGCGACACTGACATTTGATTTTATTTCAATTTCTTTACTTTTATGCACTTTATTTTGGACTTGTTCACTTAGAAAGGACTTTCCTTCTGAGTTTATTTTCATTTTGCATCTCGAGTTGTATTCCTTGTTCTATCTTTTATATACTCGAGTTATTTTGTGTTTATTGAGCTTCACTGAACCCCCTCGTATATGCGTGCAGATGGTCTTGTCATCTTGGGAATTGAGACTTTGTCATGGGTGGAAAAAAAATGAATGAAAAGAAGGAACAAAAAAATGAATGAAAAGAAGGAACAAAATAGTTTTTTTGTTTATTTTGCATTTTGGGTGGAAAGAGATACCACCTATGAAGTATGAAGCTACTCTCATAAGTCGGATACTAGTTATGTACTAATGAGAGAAAGAGATATCTCATAGGATGAGTGAAAGCTACCACTCCGGTAGAAAGAGCTACCACCTCGAAAGTGTGAAAGCCACCTTAGCGGCCGTTTGGGAAAGGGCTACCTTAGAGAATGTGTGAAGCTACTACCATCTTTGAAATTGGTGTTGTTTCCTTGTTGTAGATAAATAAGTCCCTTATACTTAGAGCCTTGAGGAGTATACTTTGGGTTGACTTGAGTGAGTCCACACACTTTCACGATTTTGGGTTTGTTGTCCTTTTCAATTCATGTTTTTAGCTAGAGCTTCGATTTTCTATGTTTAGTGTTGAAATTTCAATTACTTGTAGAATGCTCTCTTTGCATACTTTGGTGAACCTAAGGCCAAGCACTTCCAATATTTCCTTCGTCTATGCACAAAATGTTTAATTTTTGCTTGAGGACAAGCAAAAGCTTAAGTGTGGGGGAGTTTGATAAGTGCTTGTCCGATATGAATGCGAAGCATTCTTTCCTTATGTTAAGCATTACTTTTCTCAGGTTTTTACACTAATATGTGTGTTTTTATGTTACTTTGATGCAGGTAGGGTTGTGAAGCCAATTATGAATGAAAAAAGCCAATGTGGATCATAATACACCGATTTTGGAGGAAATCTTGCTAAGGTTCAAACGTGAAGACATAGGTCGGGTGTGAGATGCTAGAGTGCGTGCCAACCTCCTCGTATTTGAGTGAGCACAACCATTTGGAGGGGCACAAGGGCAGTCATACTTAAGCATTCTGACTTATGCATATAGAACAAGATCTTCACCAACTTTTCTGTCATTGAAGAAGTAAAGCGACCCACGACGTGAATGTGTGGCCGTTTGCGTTACCTCGATGAAAGTATGGATTCGGGAAGTATTTCAGGCCGGATACTATAGCAGAGCACTACAGTAAAGTACTATAGCAACACTGTTCATAGCCGGATGAGAAAGCTGCAGAACAGAGAATCCACACGTGTGTAAAACCCTGATTCCAGCCCTATTTAAAGCCGATTCAGCCCCGAATTCTGCATTCTTTCTCCATCTTTTCCCCAACTTGAGAGAGGGCTTCGGCTATAGTTTTGAGAGGTATTGGCTAGGATCTTGGAGAGGTTCTACGGCTCTGACATCATCATCTCTTTTGAAGAAGGTTGGTAGGGGAGCTTCCGTCGAGGCGTATCCTATACCGGACAAGGGGATCTTTGGACGACGAGTAGAGGACTTTCCATAAAACCATCGACATGACTATCGAGGGGGTTTCTATGGATTCATTGCTTTTACATTCTATTTCTTTCATTATACTTAGCTCCATGGAGAGCTGAACCCCTAGTGGGTACTTGGGTATTTGTGAACCCTAGGATGTATTCATTTCTTTAAATCTCTTTATTATGCTTTCAATTAATTGATGTTTATTGTGAGTTCCAACCTTGAATGCTTGATTGTGAGAATACTCTCCTAGAGTGACACTAGGATTGAGAGTTCTTGTTGGTAACCTTGTGAGTGAGTGACACACCACGAGTGTTAGACAAAGCTAGGTTGGAGAGGGTTGAGCGGGTGAGTCGAGAGGTACAGGAGCGTCCCCTTTTACCTCCGATATGTTAGATTCTACCTCCATTCCTCGAGTTCTTTGTGGCCACAATAGAGTGAATGGTCTAAGGGATGACCTTCCGCTAGGGCTTAGTTGCGGGTGCAACGGAGTGAAGCGCAAAAGTAACCTTAGTATCTAGGGCTTAATTGTGGTTAGGGACCTTCCACCTAGACCAAAGGGTTAGGTCAACAATTAGGAAGAGATTTATCACTTGGAATCCCTAGAAATTATTGCAATTCTATGCGAGTGCGAGGTTGAGAGGTTATTCAATCTCTCCTCCGGGACATGTATAGAGTTAGGCATAGTTGACCTTAGATTTGGGAGTAAGTAATTAAGGATTTCCATGACTCACTTGCATTGATTAGGAAGCATAATAGAGGGTTCTTGCATTTGAAATGATTGTCCTAGGTGGATTGATAAGTGCTTGTGTGATATGAATGTGAAGCGTTCATTCCTTATGGTGAGCATTACTTTTCTCAGGTTTTTACAATAATATGTGTGTTTTTATGTTACTTTTACGCAGGTAGGGCTGTGAGGCCGAGTATGAAGAAAATAGGCCAATGTGGATCATAATGCACTTATTTTGGAGGAGATCTTGCTAAAGTTCAAACGCGAAGACATAGGACAGGTGTGAGATGCTAGAGTGTGTGCCAACCTCCTCGCATTCGAGGGAGCACATCCATTTGGAGGGGCACAAAGGCAATCACACTCCAGCATTCCGACCTACGCATATAAGAACAAGAACCCCACCAACATGTATATCATTGAAGAAGCAAGTGATTCAAGATGTGAACATGTGCCCGTTTGCGTTACCCCGATGAAAGTATGGAATTGGGAAGTTATTCAGGTCGAAGACTGTAGGAGAGCACTGTAGCAAGTGTTGTAGCAGCACTGTTCATAGCCGGCCGAGAAACCATAGAAACAGAGAATCCACACGGGCGTGTGGAAATTATCCACGCCCGTGTGGAAATTCCGCACGGGCGCGTGTATCGTGCACGCCCATGGAGTTGCCAATTTCCAGCCATATTTAAAGCCGATTCAACCCCGATTTTGGTATTCTTTTCTCCATCTTTTCCCCAACTTGCGAGAGGGCTTCGGCTAAGGTTTTGAGCGGTATTGGCCAAGGTTTTGGAAAGGTTCTACGGCTATGACATCGTGATTCCATTAGGAAGAAGGTTGGTAGGAGAGCTTCGATCGAGGCGTACCATATACCGGAAGAAGGAATCCTTGGACGACGAGTAGAGGACTTTCCACAAGACCATCGACACGACCATCGAGGGGGTTTCTTTATGGATTCATTGCTTTTACATTCGATTTTTTTTATTATACTTAGCTCAATGGAGAGCTAAACCCCTAGTGGGTACTTGGGTGATTGTGAACCCTAGAATGTACTCGCTTCATTGAACTTCTTTATTATGCTTTCAATAAATTGATGTTTCTTGTGAGTTCCAACCTTGAATGCTTGGTTGTATGAACATTTCCCCTAGAGTGACACTAGGGTTGAGAGTTCTTGTTGGTAACCTTGTGAGTGAGTGACACACCACGAGTGTTAGACAAAGCTAGGTTGGAGAGGGTTGAGAGGGTGAGTCGAGAGGTACAGGAGCGTCCCCTTTTACCTCCGATATGTTAGATTCTACCTCCATTCCTCGAGTTCTTTGTGGCCACAATAGAGTGAATGGTCTAAGGGATGACCTTCCGCTAGGGCTTAGTTGCGGGTGCAACGGAGTGAAGCGCAAAAGTAACCTTAGTATCTAGGGCTTAATTGTGGTTAGGGACCTTCCACCTAGACCAAAGGGTTAGGTCAACAATTAGGAAGAGATTTATCACTTGGAATCCCTAGAAATTATTGCAATTCTATGCGAGTGCGAGGTTGAGAGGTTATTCAATCTCTCCTCCGGGACATGTATAGAGTTAGGCATAGTTGACCTTAGATTTGGGAGTAAGTAATTAAGGATTTCCATGACTCACTTGCATTGATTAGGAAGCATAATAGAGGGTTCTTGCATTTGAAATGATTGTCCTAGGTGGATTGATAAGTGCTTGTGTGATATGAATGTGAAGCGTTCATTCCTTATGGTGAGCATTACTTTTCTCAGGTTTTTACAATAATATGTGTGTTTTTATGTTACTTTTACGCAGGTAGGGCTGTGAGGCCGAGTATGAAGAAAATAGGCCAATGTGGATCATAATGCACTTATTTTGGAGGAGATCTTGCTAAAGTTCAAACGCGAAGACATAGGACAGGTGTGAGATGCTAGAGTGTGTGCCAACCTCCTCGCATTCGAGGGAGCACATCCATTAGGAGGGGCACAAAGGCAATCACACTCCAGTATTCCGACCTACGCATATAAGAACAAGAACCCCACCAACATGTATATCATTGAAGAAGCAAGTGATTCAAGATGTGAACATGTGCCCGTTTGCGTTACCCCGATGAAAGTATGGAATTGGGAAGTTATTCAGGTCGAAGACTGTAGGAGAGCACTGTAGCAAGTGTTGTAGCAGCACTGTTCATAGCCGGCCGAGAAACCATAGAAACAGAGAATCCACACGGGCGTGTGGAAATTATCCACGCCCGTGTGGAAATTCCGCACGGGCGCGTGTATCGTGCACGCCCATGGAGTTGCCAATTTCCAGCCATATTTAAAGCCGATTCAACCCCGATTTTGGTATTCTTTTCTCCATCTTTTCCCCAACTTGCGAGAGGGCTTCGGCTAAGGTTTTGAGCGGTATTGGCCAAGGTTTTGGAAAGGTTCTACGGCTATGACATCGTGATTCCATTAGGAAGAAGGTTGGTAGGAGAGCTTCGATCGAGGCGTACCATATACCGGAAGAAGGAATCCTTGGACGACGAGTAGAGGACTTTCCACAAGACCATCGACACGACCATCGAGGGGGTTTCTTTATGGATTCATTGCTTTTACATTCGATTTTTTTTATTATACTTAGCTCAATGGAGAGCTAAACCCCTAGTGGGTACTTGGGTGATTGTGAACCCTAGGATGTACTCGCTTCATTGAACTTCTTTATTATGCTTTCAATAAATTGATGTTTCTTGTGAGTTCCAACCTTGAATGCTTGGTTGTATGAACATTTCCCCTAGAGTGACACTAGGGTTGAGAGTTCTTGTTGGTAACCTTGTGAGTGAGTGACACACCACGAGTGTTAGACAAAGCTAGGTTGGAGAGGGTTGAGAGGGTGAGTCGAGAGGTACAGGAGCGTCCCCTTTTACCTCCGATATGTTAGATTCTACCTCCATTCCTCGAGTTCTTTGTGGCCACAATAGAGTGAATGGTCTAAGGGATGACCTTCCGCTAGGGCTTAGTTGCGGGTGCAACGGAGTGAAGCGCAAAAGTAACCTTAGTATCTAGGGCTTAATTGTGGTTAGGGACCTTCCACCTAGACCAAAGGGTTAGGTCAACAATTAGGAAGAGATTTATCACTTGGAATCCCTAGAAATTATTGCAATTCTATGCGAGTGCGAGGTTGAGAGGTTATTCAATCTCTCCTCCGGGACATGTATAGAGTTAGGCATAGTTGACCTTAGATTTGGGAGTAAGTAATTAAGGATTTCCATGACTCACTTGCATTGATTAGGAAGCATAATAGAGGGTTCTTGCATTTGAAATGATTGTCCTAGGTGGATTGATAAGTGCTTGTGTGATATGAATGTGAAGCGTTCATTCCTTATGGTGAGCATTACTTTTCTCAGGTTTTTACAATAATATGTGTGTTTTTATGTTACTTTTACGCAGGTAGGGCTGTGAGGCCGAGTATGAAGAAAATAGGCCAATGTGGATCATAATGCACTTATTTTGGAGGAGATCTTGCTAAAGTTCAAACGCGAAGACATAGGACAGGTGTGAGATGCTAGAGTGTGTGCCAACCTCCTCGCATTCGAGGGAGCACATCCATTAGGAGGGGCACAAAGGCAATCACACTCCAGTATTCCGACCTACGCATATAAGAACAAGAACCCCACCAACATGTATATCATTGAAGAAGCAAGTGATTCAAGATGTGAACATGTGCCCGTTTGCGTTACCCCGATGAAAGTATGGAATTGGGAAGTTATTCAGGTCGAAGACTGTAGGAGAGCACTGTAGCAAGTGTTGTAGCAGCACTGTTCACAGCCGGCCGAGAAACCATAGAAACAGAGAATCCACACGGGCGTGTGGAAATTATCCACGCCCGTGTGGAAATTCCGCACGGGCGCGTGTATCGTGCACGCCCATGGAGTTGCCAATTTCCAGCCATATTTAAAGCCGATTCAACCCCGATTTTGGTATTCTTTTCTCCATCTTTTCCCCAACTTGCGAGAGGGCTTCGGCTAAGGTTTTGAGGGGTATTGGCCAAGGTTTTGGAAAGGTTCTACGGCTATGACATCGTGATTCCATTAGGAAGAAGGTTGGTAGGAGAGCTTCGATCGAGGCGTACCATATACCGGAAGAAGGAATCCTTGGACGACGAGTAGAGGACTTTCCACAAGACCATCGACACGACCATCGAGGGGGTTTCTTTATGGATTCATTGCTTTTACATTCGATTTTTTTTATTATACTTAGCTCAATGGAGAGCTAAACCCCTAGTGGGTACTTGGGTGATTGTGAACCCTAGAATGTACTCGCTTCATTGAACTTCTTTATTATGCTTTCAATAAATTGATGTTTCTTGTGAGTTCCAACCTTGAATGCTTGGTTGTATGAACATTTCCCCTAGAGTGACACTAGGGTTGAGAGTTCTTGTTGGTAACCTTGTGAGTGAGTGACACACCACGAGCGTTAGACAAAGCTAGGTTGGAGAGGGTTGAGAGGGTGAGTCGAGAGGTATAGGAGCGCCCCCTTTCCCCTCCGACATGATAGATTCTACCTCCGTTCCTTGAGTTCTTTGTGGCCATAATAGAGTGAATGGTCTAAGGGATGATCCTCCGCTAGGGCCTAGTTCTGCGCGTAATGGAGTGAAGCGCTGAGGGGATCTTAGTATCTAGAGCTTAATTGTGGCTAGGGACCTTTCGCCTGGACCAAAGGGTTAGGTTTAAATATAGGAAGAGATTTATCACTTGGAATCCCTAGAGCTTATTGCAACTCTATGCGAGTGCGAGGTGTTGAGATTGTTCGATTTCTCCTCCGGGACATGTATAGAGTTAGGCATAGTTGACCTTAGATTTGGGACTATGTATGTAAGGATTTCTATGACTCACCATTGCATCAATTAGGAAGCATAATAGAGGGTTCTTGCAGTTGAAACGATTATCTTAGGTGAAGCATTATCCGAGTACCCCATCTTTATCGATTGCCTTGCCTCCTCCTTACTTTTGCTCTCTTACTTGTTGCTTTTAATTCCTGAGAATTGAATCATTATCACACTTATCATTGTTGATACTTCACATAGCTAAGAATTGAATTAAGTGTCTTTACTCCCTACTCCCTGTGGATTTGACCCCGCTCACCCGGGATTATTACTCCGACAAACCCGTGCACTTGCGGGATATAAGCAAGGGGACCTTGTCATGGAGCAATATCCGGGTACCCCATCTTTATCGATTATTTTACCGTCTCCTTTATTTGTGCTCACTTACTTGTTGTTTTTACTTTTGAGAATTGAATCATTGTCACACATATCACTATTGATCTTTCACATAGCTAAGAAGCGAATTAAGTGTTTTTATTCCCTACTCCCTGTGGATACGATACCTGCTCATCCGGGATTATTACTTCGACAAACCCGTGCACTTGCGGGATATACGCAAGGGGATCTTGTCATTTACATCATGGATCACTTTGCTTATTCAATAACGGACATGTTTATGGAGATCTTGTTCTATATGCACAAGTCGGAATGCTTGAATTTGACTACTCTTTTGCCGCTCCAAATAGTTGTGCTAACTCGAATACGAGGAAGTTAGCACACATTCCCACATCTCAAAGCCGACCTATGTCTTCGCGTTTGAACCTTAGCATGATTTCCTCCAAATTGGTGCATTACAACCCACATTGGCTTCTTTCTCTCATAATCGGTCTCACAACCCTACCTGCATGAAAGTAACATAAATACACACATATTAGCATTAAAACCCAAGAATAGTAATGCTCAACACAAAGAAAGAACACTTCGTATTCTTATCACACAAGCACTTATCAATTTGCACGACTCATTATGCATCAGTTAGGAGGCATATTAGTTGGTATTGCACTTGAAGCAATAGTCCTAGGGGAGCAACATTCGGGTGCCTCACTTTCTATCGATTTTCTGTCCTCTCATTTTTTATAGCTGATATGTGCTTGTGTGTTAAGAATGTGAAGTATTCTTTCTTTACGATGAGCATTACTTTTATCAGATTTTAGCGCTAATACATGTGTATTTGTGTTACTTTCGTGCATGTAGGGTTGTGAAGCCAAATATGAACGAAAGAAGCCAAAGTATATCATCGATGCACTGTTTGATGAAATCTTGGAATGAACAAATACAAAGACACAAGTTGTGCTTGAAAATACGTGAATGTGTACCAACCGCCATGCGTTCAAGGAATTACAATTATTTGGAGGGGCACAAAGACAGTCACACTTGCGTATTCCCAGTTGTGCAATGATAGCGTGATCTTCACCAATGAGGCCTTTTATTGAAGAAGTGACATGATCTACGGCATAGACGTGTGACCATTTATGTTATCTCGATGAAAAGTGTGGATTTGGGAATATTTTGGTGAAGTACTGTAGCAGGATTATAGCAAATTACTGTAGTAATTTACTATAGTAGTTATTGTTTATAGCCCACTAGAAAATCAGATTTCCAAAAACCCACACGGGCATGCAGAAATTACCCACGCCCCTGTGGATGCCCAATTCCAGCCTTATTCAAGCAGCGATTCAGCCCGATTTCAGTACCATTGTTTCCATCTTTTCTCTATCTTTTTGGAGGACTGCGGCTAGGGTTTAGAGGAGTTTTGGCAAGGCTTTTGGAGTGGTTCTACGGCTTCGACATAGAGGGGGTTTTCTTATGGAATACATGTTTTTATTTTTGATTTCATTATTGATTGTATCTTGCTCCATGAAGAGCTAAACCCCCTAGTGGGTACTTAGACATGTAAACCCTATGATCTTATTGTTTCATTTACCTTTAATTATGCTTTTCTTAATTTATGTCTTTAATTGAGTTCCAATCTTGAATGCTTGTTGAATGATTTCTCCCTTAGAGTGACACTAGGGTTGAGAGTCCATCTTTATAGCCTTTGTGGATGAGTGAGACATCATGAGGGTTAAACAATGCTAGATTGGGGAGGTTTGAGAGGGTGAGCCGAGCAGTAGCAGAGCGTTCCCTTTCCTCTCCGGTGTGATTTATCCTATCTCCATTTTCCTAGAGTTCTTTGCGGTCACAATAGAGTGAAGTGCTAAGAAGGGAGTTCTGACGGGGCTTAGTTGCGTGAGCAACAGAATGAAGCATTGAAGTAATCCTTATTATCTGGGGCTTAATTGTGATAAGGTGTCTTTCTCCTGGACCAAAGGGTTAGATCTATATATAGGAATATGGTCTATCAATTGGAATCCATAGAGCTTCTTCCAACTGTATACAGTGTGAGGTGTTGAAACTGAGCGATTTCTCCATTGGGGCATAGTGTAGAGTTAGTCATGGTTGATCTTAGGTGTGGGACCATGTATTTTACGATCTCCATGACTCATTAAGCATTAGTTAGGAGACATAATAGTTGGTCTTACACTTGAAGCAATAGTCCTAGGGGAAGCACTGCCCTAGTGCCCCACTTTCTATGGATTGCCTTTCCTCTCATTTTATCATGCCTCTTTTTCTTATTTCTTTTAGTTCTTTTCACATCAATTTTATTCACACTATCAATGATTCATCTTCATCATAGTTGAATAATAATCTTGGCATTTCTAATCACTATTCCCTATGGATACGGTACTCCACTCACTTGGGAATTTATTACTTCGACAAACCCGTGCACTTGCGGGTCACACGCAAGGGGTGTTGTCAATTTTTCAGCGCCGTTGCTGGGAAATATGCATTTAGAGACATTTTGCACTTTTCTACTTTAGCTATTTATCATTAATTTTATTTCATACTTTCTTACTCTATCATCGTTCTGATTTATTTTTCTTTCTTTGTTTGCAGCTCTAGGTTATGACCCGAGGGACGCCTTTGATATTGGTTGATGAGGAACCTGAACTTGAAAGAACACTTTTTAGAAGGGGTAAAGAATTTGTGCAAGAACCGTCAGATCTAGCTGAGGTAGAAATTGAAGGGTCAGATAATATAGCAGAATACAGTAAAGGACACTCTTAGATTATTGTAGACCCTCAGTTTTGTGCACATAGTATAATATTGTGCGGCCACCGATTATGGCTCAGAATTTTGAGCTAAATTTGGCATTCATCCACATGTTACAATAGTCCACACAGTTAATAGTTTGGCTGATGAGGGTCCAAATAGTCACATAAAGAATTTCTTATAAGTATGTGACATGCTCAAGATTGATGGTGTTACGGATGATGCCATCAAGTTGAGAGCTTTCCCATTTTCCTTGAAGGGGAGAGCGAAGCAATGGCTACATTCATTAACTAGAACATCGATTACCACATGGAAGGAGATGGCAGAAGCTTTTCTTGCCCGATATTTCCCTCCCGGAAAATCTGCAAAGCTTAGGAATGAAATATCCTCCTTCGTGCAAATAGAATTGGAGTCTCTATATGAGACATGGGAGAGGTTCAAGGAGCTCCTGCGGAAATGTCATCAACATGGGTTCCCCTAGTGGATGATTATTCAGACTTTTACAATGGGTTGAACCCTTCTGACAAGGACCCTGACAAGTTTACGGGTTTGTCAAAATAATAATCCCAGGTGATTGGGGTATCATATCCACAATGAGTAGGGAATAAGAATACTAAAATTGCTACTTAACCAAGAGAAAATGAACAATGATTGTGTTAATAAGATGTAGTGTAAACAAGAATAAAAGAAACAAGAAAGAGAAGCACAAGTAAATGAGAGATAAGGCAATAGATATAAATGGGGTACTCGGATATTGTTCCACCTAGGACAATCATTTCAAGTGCAGAACCAATTATTATGCTTCCTAATTAATGCATTAATGAGTCGTGAAAATCCTTCAATACACGGTCCCAAACCTAAGGACAACCGTGACTTACTCTATACGATATCCCGGTGGAGAAATTGAACAATCTCAACACCTCACACTTGTATAGAATTGCATGGAGTTCTAGGGGTTCCAAGTGATAAACCCTCTTCCTAGATGTAGACCTAACCCTTTGGTCCAGGTGAGAGGTCCTAGTCACAATTAAGCCCTATGTGCTAAAATCACTTTAACACTTCAGTCTGTTGCCTTTACAACTATGCCCAGCAGAAGGTCATCCCTTAGCCCGTTCACTCTACTATGACCGCAAAGAACTCAAGAAAATGGAGGTAGGATAAATCATGTCATAGGGGAAAGGGGACGCTCTGCTACCTCTCAACTCATCCTCTCAACAATCTCCAATCTAGCTTTGTCTAACTCTCGTGGTGTGTCACTCACTCACAAGCGTTACCAAGGTAAACTGTCAACCTTAGTGTCACTCTAAGGGATCATTCAATCAATCAATCATTCAAGATTGGAACTCAATTAAAACATCAATTAAGGAAAGCATAATAAAAGGTTTAATGAAACAAATACATCCTAGGGTTCACAAATCCAAGTACCCACTAAGGGGTTTAGGTCTCCATGTAGCTAGTTACAATCAACCATAAAATTGAATGTAAAAACAAGTAATTCATTGAAAAACCCCCTCGGTAGTCATGTCGATTGTCTTGTGGAGTGGCCTCATCTCCTCCAAAGGTCCCCTTGTCAGGCCTGGGGAACACCTCGCCGAATCGGTGTGACAAGGTCCCTTGCGTATATCCCGCAAGTGCACAGGTTTGTCGAAGTAATAATCCCGGATGAGCGGGTATCGAAATCCACAGGGAGTAGGGAATAAAAACACTTAATTCGCTTCTTAGCTATGTGAAAGATCAATAGTGATAAGTGTGACAATGATTCAATTCTCAAAGGTAAAAGCAACAAGTAAGAGAGCACGAGTAAAGGAGAAGGTAAGGCAATCGATAAAGATGGGGTACTCGGATAATGCTCCGCCTAAGACGATCGCTTCAAGTGCAAGAACCCTCTATTATGCTTCCTAAATCCTTCATTACTTAGTACCAAATCTAAGGTCGACTATGCCTAACTCCATACATGTCCCGGACGAGAAATCGAACAATCTCAACACCTCGCATTCGCATAGAGTGGCAATGATCTCTACGGATTCAAAGTGATAAATCTCTTTCTAATTATAGACCTAACCCTTTGGTCCAGGTGGAAGGTTGATGTGAGATCCGCAAGTGCATGGAGTCGTCAAGTAATACCTCTCGTGCGACCACGAGAGGGTCGTATTCCCTGGGCCCAAGGATCTACCCTTACTTCCTCTTTGCGTATTGTCTAGCCGAAAGATTCGAAGGGTTTCTCTAATCTATTAATTAAAATGAAAGAACTACTAGTGGAGTCTAAAATAAGGCAAGGGTATAAAATCAGGGGAAAGAAATGGTCACGGATGCGGATTCCCTAGGGGCTACTAAAATACAAAGGATGCTAAGAGTGTCATACAATTGATGGTTTGGACCTAGAGATTTCCTAAATTAGATCAACCCGATGGTCAGGGCAATTGACCCCTAATCCGATATAAGTATTGATACGGAATTTCTTCCGATCAAATCCTCATACGATTGCATTAACAAAGGGGGAAATCCCTAATTAGAGTCGGAACACGACTTGGTCTAGCCCTAATGTTGGAGGGGTACAAAATGCCCGATGGTCACGGCGTATTCGTACATAAATCCCTTCCGAACTTGGTGTGTCTAGTACAAGGGCGATGGTCACGCTACCAAGTACAACCTAGGAGTTAGTTTACAGAGTTCTCATGTAAGCAACACATCAAATGCACCAAGAATGAATCACAAACACAAAACAATTGCAATAAACAAAACTAGATCATCCAAATACACAAGTTCACCCCAAGGTTCACCAGCATCAGGTGACCTTGGGGTCTACTCGTCCATGCAAACAAATACAAATAATAGGTCCATGAAAACAACTACAAATGGCATGAGTAACTCCCTCAAACAATAGAAATGAGATGACAAGCCAAGTGAGGTGGAAAGCTTCCACGGACGCCGCGATCGGGGCGACTTCCCTTGTCGTCTACAAGCTCCCAAAGAAGAGATCGATGAAGATCTAGCCAAATCAAGCTTCTCCATTTGATTCCCCTTCTCCAAAACGTGTGATCTTGCCTCCTCTGAACTGGTGGAAGTCGACTCCAAGAACTCCCCCAAAGCCTCCTCCAAAAACTCCTCCCCTTTGCCCTAAGAATTCAGTCCAAAATATATCCCGTCAGGTCCATACGGGCTCCATACGGGCGCATGGAGCCCGTGAAGCTCACTGCCATTTCGCCCAGAAAATATGTCGGTGCTACAGTGCTTTTGCTCCAGTACACAAGGGTTGTGAAATTCCAGCAAACCACACGGGCACCCATGCGGGCGCATGGAGCCCATGAAGCTCACAGCCGAATGCCCGCAGCATGAACAGTGATCCCGCTACAGTTCTTGCTACAGTCTTGAACCCCAAAAATGCCGTTTTTGGTGTCAAATTCATTCAATTTGCATTTTTGAGCTTCGTTCAGCTCATTTAAGATCTGCAGCACCAAAATAACAAATTTATACTTAAACGGGCATCAAATCCTTAAGATATACACAAATAATACAAGATCAATACATATAAAATATGTTCATTTAGGCGTTTATCAAACATCCCCACACCTAAGCGTTTGCTTGTCCCCAAGCAAACACACATGAAAGAATAGGGGTAAGAAGATAAACGGCTAAATGCACGACCTCAAGCTCAAATAGTGAAGAACCCCACAAGCACAGATGAAATGAAATCAAGAAAATGAGTTGCACCGTGACCAACTCAGTAGAGATAGTCATGAGTCCTCTTGAGTGCTTTCCTCATGAGTGTGTGTAAATACTTCATCCCTCGCTCTCTCTATTCATGCCACTTTCAATGACTACCGGTGTTAGAAATGTTAAAGACGCCCCAATAGCAAGTTAAGAGTCCTTCGGTCCACAGTCAACACTTCAATTTCTAAGTGAATGCATGAAAGAGTTCAAGAGACTACACACTTTTTCTCGAGGTCGCCTAACGTAGCTCGCACAAAAATATCTTATAATCTTTCAAAAGGATGCACATGCTCGATTAGGCACAAGAGCCACCCACCCTACTTGATTACGATCTACATAGACACATTCATGCTAAATTAGCAGAGGAATACTGACATAGACTCATTTTTTCATTTTTCAATTTTTCTTCTTTTTACATGTCTCCTGAGCACTTTCATGCAAAACTTCACTTAGGGATAAATTAAAATGAATAAAAGAACCAAAAGCTCTTAAAAGACCATTGAGGGATGAATTTACCACTCTAACACCATAAATCAAAGCAGTGGGTTAGCTGGGACAAACAAGGTAGAAGTTCTGTGTCAAGTTGTGAAGAAAGCACTAGAGAGAAGACATGACTTCCTTATAGCACAAATAACACTACAACTCATTACTATCATTCATTCAAGCGAGGAGGTTCTTAACAATAAAACATAGCTATCACCGGTAACGTAAGCATGCAAATAACCCATCCCCACACCTAGAATCGTACATTGCCCTCAATGTACATTTATCAGCAGAACATGGTGTAAAATCCATAATAACTAAATGAAGCATGAAAAGGAAGGGTAAAGAGACTGCCCCAATTGGTTCATGAAGATTGTTCAGTGAAAGCACAGTCAGTGGGCAACAAAGCCAGCAAAGAGTAAAGGAGGAGAGGCACAATCTTTGATGTTTCTTGTGGTGTGGTAAGGTGAAGGAGGGTTCTCCAATAGCCGTCGCGTCGTGTTTTGGTCGCTTTGATGAAACTTGTTTGACCGGCACTCCTATACCACAAAACACAAGATCAAACCATGATTTTCATGAATATAATCATAGGGGGTATCCATATCATCATATGATGAAGAAAAAAAATTGAGTGCACAACATTTTCAATGTGAAGAATGAAAAATTCAGCCTTTGCTACAGTGACTCGTGAAAAAATTTTGCAAGAGTTTCTCCTAGACATGGAACTTCCCAAAATTTACAAATGAAGGAAAAACTCGAAGAATGAAGCATACACCACATCACAACAACCAAATATGCCATACAAGCTTCAAAGATAAAATAAGAACACAACAAAACCCAAGTTTGTGACAAAACCTTGAATTAGGGCTTGAAAGCTTGGAATGAAGGGATCCGGCGAAAAAGATGGTAAAACTCCGATTAAATTCCAAGGTTGAGTTTGCAAGATGAAGGAGAGTGGATTAGAGAAGAAAAAACCAAGCAAAATGGTGGAGAAATGAGGTAGAGTGAAAGAGAAATGGGAGAAAACTAAGATGAGAAGATGGAGGTTGGAGTAGAGAGAGAAAGGGGGAAAACACCCCATTTTATGGGCTGCCTAGCCCATGCGGGTCCCATGCGGCCGCATGGTGCCCGCATGGGCTGGAAAATATCAGCCTAAAATGCTCACGGGCACCATGCGGGCGCATGGCGCCCGTGAGCTTTTCAGCCCGCGCGCGCAGTCTGAGGCCGAGAGCCTCACGAGCGGTCTCGCGGGCGCATGGCACCAGTGAGACCCACAGCCCATGAGCAAGGCTCCCAGCAAGGGGCCTCTTGTGGCCGTAATGATGCCCGCAAAGCCATGAATCATGCCACAAGTGTCCATACGGGCCGTATACAGCCCGTATGGACCTGGAAAATCGAAAAAAATTGGCATGGTTCCTATTGCAAACTGAATAAAATATGAATTACAACCATTGAAACCCTGAGATGACAATGAAACACAACTAAACAATATTAATTCAAGGCCAAAGACAAGCGAGCAAGCCTAAGCATGAGTTGAGCACAACAACAATCAACAAAAGAAAAAAAATGAAAATCTCACAGACATGAGCATTCAACCACAATAAAGAAATTAAGCACTAAAAGAAATACAAAAATTTAAAGATGACGAATTTAAAAACTTGGGTTACCTCCCAAGAAGCGCTTGTTTAACGTCATTAGCTCGATGTACCTTTTTCTTACCTCATGGTTGATCAAATGGTGGGGACTTACCTCCAAGCCAAAGAGAAGTGCTCCAAGATGGGAAACTCATCGAGAGGCATGAAAAGACACAGAATTTACCCTTCCCCTCGAAGAATAGTCGATCGATCTCCCGTGGTGGTGATAGTGTGCAATTCATCCCCAATTTCTATTTCTTGTCCCTCTTACACCAAATTTTCCTTGTGGTTGATTTCTTCTTATTGTTCGGCCACGGAAATGTCCCCACATAGCCTACGTGCTTTACTTGTGTGGGAGGTGGGTTGTTCTCCTTCTACTCATCACTATCCATTCCTTCCAAGAATTCATCCAAGGGGTTAATCGCCAAGACCTCCTGCACACAATCAGTAATAATCATATCAGTTTCATCAGTAAAGTAGAGGGGATCATCGTGGTCCAAGGTGTGTTTCATGGCCGCGGGGAGAGTGAGAATGACTTCCTCATCCCCTACTCTCAATGTCATTTTCCCCCCTTTTACATCAATAAGGGCGCTGGCGGTGTTAAAAAATGGCCGCCCAAGGATCAATGGGACTTCGACATCATCATCCACATCAAGAATAACGAAATCCACCGGGATAATGAGCTTGTCTACTCTAACTAGCACATCCTTAACAACACCGCGGGGCTTCTTTATAGAACAATCTGCAAGTTGTATTGTCATCCTTGTGGGCCTCATGTCTTCTAATCCCAGTTTTAAAAACAGCTTGTAAGGCATTACATTGATGCTGGCCCCAGAATCTGCCAAGGCTTTTTCTTGCATGTCTTCCCCAATCACACATGGAATAATGAAACTCCCAGGATCAGTCAATTTCTCAGGGAGCTTCCTCTGAATCATTGCAGAGCAGTTCCGTGGTAATGCAACTGTTTCTAATTTCTCCAATTTTCTCTTGTTAGTAAGCAAGTCTTTCATAAATTTTGCATACTTGGGCATCCGAGTTAATGCTTCAACAAAAGGGATATTTATGTGCAACTGCTTGAATACATTGAGGAATTTCTTGAATTGAGCCTCATCTTTATCTTGCTTCTGCCTAGCCGGATAGGGAATCACCGGCTTGTACTCGGGTATCCTTGGTGTTGGTAGTTGAATGGTTCCTTCATCTTGTTTTTCCTTTACCCCTTCAACTTCACTTTCAGATGGCTTAGGGTCTTCCTGTATGGCTACCCCATTATGTTTAGTCCTTGAGCCATCTGACAAGGTCCCCTTGCTTATATACCGCAAGTGCACAGGTTTGTCGAAGTAATAATCCTGGGTGAGCGGGGTCAAATCCACAGGGAGTAGGGAGTAAAGACACTTAATTCGATTCTTAGCTATGTGGAGTATCAACAATGATAAGTGTGGTAATGATTCAATTCTCAGAAATTAAAAGCAACAAGTAAGAGAGCAAAAGTAAGGAGGAGGCAAGGCAATCGATAAAGATGGGGTACTCGGATGATGCTTCACCTAGGATAATCGCTTCAAGTGCAAGAACTCTCTATTATACTACCTAATCAATGCAATGGTGAGTCGTGGAATCCTTACATACATAGTCCCAACTCTAAGGTCAACTATGCCTAACTCTATACATGTCCCGGAGGAGAAATCGAACAATCTCAACACCTCGCACTCGCATAGAGTTGCAATGAGCTCTAGGGATTCCAAGTGATAAATCTCTTCCTAGATTTAGAACTAACCCTTTGGTCCAGGCGGAAGGTCCCTAGCCACAATTAAGCCCTAGATACTAAGATCACCTCAACGCTTCACTCCATTGGACGCGCAACTAGGCCCCAGCGGAGGTTCATCCCTTAGACCATTCACTCTATTATGGCCGCAAAGAACTCGAGGAACGGAGGTAGAATCTATCACGTCAGAGGGGAAAGAGGACGCTCCTGTACCTCTCGACTCACCCTCTCAACCCACTCCAACCTAGCTTTGTCTAACGCTCGTGGTGTGTCACTCACTCACAAGGTTACCAACAAGAACTCTTAACCCTAGTGTCACTCTAGGGGAAATGTTCATACAATCAAGCATTCAAGGTTGGAACTCACAATAAACATCAATTTATTGAAAGCATAATAAAGAAGTTCAATGAAGCGAATACATCCTAGGGTTCACTATCACCCTAGTGTCTACGTCTCGATCGAAGCTTCCCTACCAACCTTCTTCATAATGGAATCACGATGTCGGAGCCGTAGAACCTCTCCAAAACCTTAGCCAATACCCCTCGAAACCCTAGCAGAAGCCCTCTCTCAAGTTGGGGAAAAGATGGAGAAAAGAATACTAAAATCGGGGCTGAACAGGCTTTAAATAGGGCTGGAATCGGGCAACTCCACGGGTGTGGACGGTACACGCGCCCGTGCGGAATTTCCATACGGGCATGGATAATTTCCACACGCCCGTGTGGATTCTCTGTTTCTCTTATTTCTTGGCCGGCTGTGAACAGTACTGCTACAGTAATTGCTACATTGCTCTGCTACAGTCTTCGACCTGAATAACTTCCCGATTCCATACTTTCATCGGGGTAACGCAAACCGGCACATGTTCACGTCGTGAATCACTTGCTTCTTCAATGATATATATGTTGGTGGGGTTCTTATTCTTGTATGCATAAGACAGAATGCTCAAGTGTGACTGCCTTTGTGCCCTCCAAATGGATGTACTCACTCGAATGCGAGGAGGTTGGCACACTCTAGCATCTCACACCTGTCCTATGTCTTCACGTTTGAACCTTAGCAAGATCTCCTCCAAAATAGGTGCATTATGATCCACATTGGCCTATTTCCTTCATACTTAGCCTCACAGCCCTACCTGCATAAAAGTAACATAAAAACACACATATTAATGTAAAAACCTGAGAAAAGTAATGCTCAACATAAGGAATGAACGCTTCGCATTCATATCGCACAAGCACTTATCACCCTCCTCTGCTCGTGATTCAACCTGTTTCCCGCTCCTGAGAGTGATGGCTTTCAAATGCTCCCTCGGATTTTTTTCAGTGTTACTAGGTCAGCTACCCGGTGGGCACTCCGAATTTGCCCTAGCAAGTTGCCCAACCTGGTTTTCTAATGATTGAATGGAGGCTTGCACATTCCTCAAAACAGTGTTCACTTCAGCGAATTGATTATTGATGTTCACAAATTTCGCCTTGGTATTGATCATAAACCTCGCTAACACATCTTCAGTGGTGAACTTCTTCTCGGGCTGCTGAGGCGGTTGATGTGGAGGTCCTTGTGACTGTGGGGCCGATGTTGCTATTGTTGACCCCATGAAAAATTTGGGTGATTCCTCCACCCAGGATTATATGTGTTTCCATAGGGATTCCCCGGGCCTCTGGAAGCTCGCCCAACATAATCAACTATCTCAACTGGGGCATCTGTGGCTATTGAGATTGGACACTAAATAGTAGCATGCCTCGGCCCACAGGTCTCGTAAGACAAAACTGCTCCAGAATTTGAGCTTGTACCCAACACAAACTGATCGAATCTCTTTGTTAGGGACTCAACCTTGGTGGCAAGTGCAGTGTTGTCATTTATCTCATAAATTCCAGCTGCCTTAGGGGGTTTTTGCCTAGTAGACCAATGGCACTCATTACTTGCCATGTTTTCAATCAAAATTTCAGCATCTTCAGGGGTTTTACTACTCAAGGACCCCCTGCTGCAGCATCGATGGGCAGTCTGGTTACATAATTCAGGCCATTGCAAAGCATCTGGTTCCTCATCCAGGAGGAGAAACCATGATAGGGGCACTTGCGTAGGAGATCCTTGAATCTCTCATGTGCTTCGAAAAGTGTCTCGGAGTCCCCTTGCCGGAATGCAGAAATCTCTTGCCTCAATCTAGCGGCTTTGCTTGGTAGGAAATACCTAGCAAGAAATTTGTTCACCATTTCCTTCCAAGTGGTGATCGATCCTAGAGCCAATGAAGTGAGCCATCTATATGCTGCTCCCCATATAGATGGGGAGCAGCATATAATTGTATGGAATAATCTCAATCTTATCGCATCATCGGACACTGAGTTAATTTTGAAGGTGGAACAAATTTGGAGGAAGCGAGACAAATGAGCATGCGGGTCTTCATCAGCTAGCCCATCAAATTGTATGGAATTTTGGACCATCCCAATTGTGCTTGCTTTGATTTCAAAGTTATTAGCAGGCACGGTGGGAGCATGCACACTGAATTCCTCACTAGTAAACCGAGGCCTTACATAATCAGACAAGGTTCGCCTTGATCTGCCATGACAGAAGGTTCACTAATCTCAACTCATGTTCCTTGATGTTCTGAACTCTAAGCCACCTTTCTCAATCTTTGATGCAAGGCTCTCTCGATTTCGTTGACAGGTTCTACTAGATCTGCTAGATTGGCGAATGTCATAAGATGGTGCCTTGCACAGTAATGAGAGCCAATGATGAGGAAATAAGAGGATGATAGTAAAACAAAATAAGGGCAAGTAAAAGGAAAAATATGTGCAAAAAGGAATAAAAAGAGGCAAAAGTACAAAATTAAAGAAACAATGGCTAAATCAATAAACTCGAAGTTTTCCGAGTATTCCTTGTGGGTCCCCGACAACGGCGCCAAAAACTTGATGCGAGATCCACAAGTGCATGGAGTCGTCAAGTAATACCTCTCGTGCGAGCACGAGAGGGTCGTTTTCCCTGGTCCCAAGGATCTACCTTTACTTCCTCTTTGCGTATTGTCAAGCCGAAAGATTCGAAGGGTTTCTCTAATCTATTAATTAAAATGATAGAACTACTAGTGGAATCTAAAATAAGGCAAGGGTATAAAATCAGGGGAAAGAAATGGTCACGGATGCGGATTCCCTAGGGGCTACTAAAATGCAAAGGATGCTAAGAGTGTCATGCAATTGAGGGTTTGGACCTAGAGATTTCCTAAATTAGATCAACCTGATGGTCATGGTAATTGTCACCTAATCCGGTATAAGTATTGATACGGAATTTCTTCCGATAAAATCCTCATACGATTTCATTAACAAAGGGGGAAATCCCTAATTAGAGCTTGAACACGACTTGGTCTAGCCCTAATGTTGGAGGGGTACAAAATGCCCGATGGTCACGGCGTATTCGTACATAAATCCCTTCCAAACTTGGTGTGTCTAGTACAAGGGCGATGGTCACGCTACCAAGTATAACCTAGGAGTTGGTTTACAGAGTTCTCATGTAAGCAACACATCAAATGCACCAAGAATGAATCACAAACACACAACAATTGCAATAAACAAAACTAGATCATCCAAATACACAAGTTCACCCCAAGGTTCACCAGCATCTGGTGACCTTGGTTTCTACTCGTCCATGCAAACAAATACAAATAATAGGTCCATGAAAACAATTACAAATGGCATGAGAAAACTCCCTCAAACAATAGAAGTGAGATGACAAGCCAAGTGAGGTGGAAAGCTTCCATGGACGCCGCGATCGGGGCGGCTTCCCTTGTCGTCTACAAGCTCCCAAAGAAGAGATCGATGAAGATCTAGCCAAATCAAGCTTCTCCCTTTGATTCCCCTTCTCCAAAATGTGTGATCTTGCCTCCTCTAACCTGGTGGAATTCGGCTCCAAGAACTCCCCCAAAATCCTCCTCTAAAAACCTCTCCCCTTTGCCCTAAGAATTCAGTCCAAAATATATCCCGTCAGGTCCATACGGGCTCCATGCGGGCGCATGGAACCCGTGAAGCTCACTGCCGTTTTGCCCAGAAAATATGTCGGTGCTACAGTACTCAGCTACATGAATTTTGCTACATTGCTTTTGCTCCAGTAAACGAGGGTTGTGAAATTCCATCAAACCTCACGGGCACCCATGCGGGCGGACGGAGTTCGTGAAGCTCACAGCCTAATGCCCGCAGCATGAACAGTAATCCCGCTACAGTAATGCTACATTTCTTGCTATAGTCTGGAACCCCAAAAATGCCAGTTTTTGGTGTCGAATTCATCCAATTTGCATTTTTGAGCTTCGTTCAACTCATTTAAGATCTGCAGCATCAAAATAACAAATTTATACTTAAACGGGCATCAAATCCTTAAGATATACACAAATAATACAAGATCAATACATATAAAATATGTTCATTTAGGCGTTTATCAAAGGTCCCTAACCTTGATTAAGCCCTAGATACTAAGATCACCTCAACGCTTCACTCCGTTGCACTCGCAACTGAGCCCCAGTGGAGGGTCATCCCTTAGACCATTCACTCTATTATGGCCGCAAAGAACTCGAGAAACGGAGGTAGAATCTATCACATCGGAGGAGAAAGGGGACGCTCCTGTACCTCTCGACTCACCCTCTCAACCCTCTCCAACCTAGCATTGTCTAACACTCGTGGTGTGTCACTCACTCACAAGGTGACCAACAAAAACTCTCTACCCTAGTGTCACTCTAGGGGAAATGTTCATACAATCAAGCATTCAAGGTTGAAACTCACAATAAACATCAATTAATTGAAAGCATAATAAAGAGATTCAATGAAATGAATACATCCTAGTGTTCACAAATAGCCAAGTATGCACTAGGGGTTTAGCTCTCCATGGAGCTAAGTACAATCAAAGAAATAGAATGTAAAAGCAATGAATCCATAGAAAAACCCCCTCGATGGTCGTGTCGAGAGTCCTCTACTTGTCGTCTGACAAGGTCCCCTTGTGTATATCCCGCAAATGCACGGGTTTGTCGAAGTAATAATCCCGGATGAGCGGGTATCGAATCCACAGGGAATAGGGAATAAAAAATACTTAATTTGATTCTTAGCTATGTGGAAGATCGATGATGATAATTGTGACAATGATTCAATTCTCAAAAGTAAAAGCAACAAGTAAGAGAGCACGAGTAAAGGATGAGGTAAGGCAATCGATAAAGATGGGGTACTCGGATAATGCTCCACCTAGGATAATTGTTTCAACTACAAGAACCCTCTATTATGCTTCCTAATTAATGCAATGGTGAGTCGTGGAAATCCTTAATTACATAGTCCCAAATCTAAGGTCAACTATGCCTAACTCTATACATGTCTCGGAGGAGAGATTAGATAACCTCTCAACCTCGCACTCGCATAGAGTTGCAATGAGCTCTAGGGATTCCAAGTGATAAGTCTCTTCCTAATTATAGACCTAACCCATTGGTCCAATGGGAAGGTCCCTAACCATGATTAAGCCCTAGATACTAAGATCACCTCAACACTTCACTCAATTGCACGCGCAACTAAGCCCTAGCAGAGGTTCATCCCTTAGGCGCCGTTTGGTTCGCGGTAATGTAGAAAGATTAGCACGTGTTACGTGGTAATCTAAAAATATTACAACATTTGGCATTACACAAGTGGTAATGTAGATGGTAATATCACATTACCAACTTATAAATATTACTAAGAAAGTGGTAATCTCATTACCACCAAATTTGGTGTCTATCGTGGATAACCGTGGTAATCTTATAACTTTGTATATTTTAACAAATAGATTACCATGACAACCAAACACAGTAATGAATTATTCCTGGTAATAAGAGTTTCCAACCAAACATGGTTATATTAAATTACCACAATATTCCCAACCATATAACATTCCCACTCATATTCCATGGTAATCTTGTTACGTGGTAATATGTCATTACCGCAAACCAAACGGCCCCTTAGATCATTCACTCTATTATGGCCACAAAGAACTCGAGGAACGGAGGTAGAATCTATCACGTCAGAGGGGGAAGGGGACGCTCTTGTATCTCCCGACTCATCCTCTCAACCCTCTCCAACCTAGCTTTGTCTAACGCTCGTGGTGTGTCACTCACTCACAAGGTTACCAACAAGAACTCTCAACCCTAGTGTCACTCTAGGGGAAATGTTCATACAATCAAGCATTCAAGGTTGGAACTCACAATAAACATCAATTAATAGAAAGCATAATAAAGAGATTCAATGAAACAAATACATCCTAGGGTTCACAAATACCCAAGTACCCACTAGGGGTTTAGCTCTCCATGGAGCTAAGTACAATCAAAGAAATAGAATGTAAAAGCAATGAATCCATAGAAAACCCCCCTCGATGGTCTTGTCGATGGTCTTGTGGAGAGTCCTCTACTCGTCGTCCAAGGATTCCCTCGTTCGGTATAGGATACGCCTCGACAGAAGCTCCCCTACCAACCTTCTTCCTAAGGAATGATGTTGTCGGAGCCATAAAAGCTCTCAAAAACCCTTGCCAATACCCCTCAAAACCCTAGCCGAAGCTCTCTCTCAAGTTGGGGAAAAGATGGAGAAAAGAATACTAAAATTAGGGTTGAATCGGCTTTTTTATAGGGCTGGAATCGGGCGACCACATGGGCATGGATACTTCACACGGCTATGTGGATTCTCTGAAGTCCTGTTTTCTCGGCCGGCTATGAACAGTGTTGCTCCAGCACTTTGCTACAGTGTTGCTGCATTTCTCTGCTATAGTACCCTGCCTGAATAGCTTCCCGAATCCATGCTTTCATCGGGGTAACGCAAACGGGCACACGTTCACGTCATGGATCACTTGTTTCTTCAGTGATAGACAAGTTGGTGGAGCTCTTGTTCTATGTGCATAAGTCGGAATGCTCGAGTGTGACTGCCCTTGTGCCCCTCCAAATGGATGTGCCAACTAGAATACGAGGAGGTTGGCACATACTCTAGCATCTCACACCCGACCTATGTCTTCGCGTCTGAACCTTAGCAAGATTTCCTCTAAAATCAGTGCATTGTGCTCCACATTTGCTTCTTTCCTTCATACTCGGCCTCATAACCCTACCTGCGTGAAAGTAACATAAAAACACACATATTAGTGTAAAAACCCAAGAAAAGTAATGCTCAACATAAGGAATGAACGCTTTGCATTCATATCGCACAAGCACATATCAAACTCCCCCACACTTAAGCTTTTGCTTGTCCTCAAGCAAAAATTAAACATTCTGTGCATCAATGAAGAAGATATTGAAAGGGCTTGGCCTTAGGTTCACCAAAGTATACAAAGAGAGTATTCTACAAGTAAGGGAAATTTCAACACTAAATATGATAGATCAAAGCTCTAGCTAAAAACTTGAATCAAAAAGGACAGCAAACCCGAAGTTGTGTACGTGTGTGAACAAACTCAAAACAACCCAAGGTATACTCCTCAAAGTTCTAAGTACAAGGGACTTATTTATCTACAAAAGTGACAACAATTTCAATGATGGTAGTAGCTTCACACATCCTCTAAGGTAGCCCTTTCCAAAGCGGCCGCTAAGGTGGCTTTCACACTTTCGAGGTGGTAGCTCTTTCTACTGGAGTGGTAGCTTTCACTCATCCTATGAGATAGCTCTTTCTCTCATTAGGGCATAACTAGTATCCGACTTATGAGAGTAGCTTCATACTTCATAGGTGGTAGCTCTTTCCACCCAACAAGCACAAATAAACAATAAAACTATTTTGTTCTTTGTTTCTATTTTCCAATTTTGTTTTTCAGAATTCAACACAAGAAACAACTATAACTAGTCCCTTTAACATCAAACTTGAGTTTCCAAAAGAGCCTAATAAGTGAGTAGTGTAACACGTATAAATCGGGCAAAAATTCCTAGACATTCAAGCAAAAACTAGAGTATGAAAAACATTCAATGTTAAAAAAATTCTCCTAAACTCAAGAATACAATCCTTGCAACTAAGGTGAACCGCCATTGGCTATGTGAGCATATATCAATCAAGAACAATAGAAAAGAATGTGTGCACTATGAAACTCCCCCCTCCCCCCACACACACACACTTAAGTTGTACATTGTCCCCAATGTACACATCAAGCTCACTCAAAATAGATATCATTCAAAAGTAAATATGGGAGAAGCAATCAAAACAGTACTCCCCTGACTCCTAGTGGTGCGTTTGATGAAGCTAATTCCATGGGAATATTGTTCCAACGGGTTGTGAAGCTCACACGGCCAAGTGCCTCAGCACCTTGGCCGTGCCCATGACAAGTCTCAATTCCCAAGATGACAAGACCATCTGCACGCATAAAGGAGGGGGTTCAGTGAAGCTCAATAAAAACAAAATATCTCGAGTATATATAAAAGATAGACAATGAATACAACTCGAGATGCAAAATGAAAATAAACTCAGAAGGAGAACCCTTTCTAAGTGAACAAGTCTAAAATAAAATGCATAAAAAAAAGAAAGTAAAGTCAAGTGTCGGGGTCGCCCTCGGGCTCTAGTGCTGCTGCTGCTGCTGATGAAGACGCATATGGTGGGTCCATTGGTGCCGGGGTAGAGGATGGGGATGCTGGAGAAACTGAGGGGGCCTGAGGAGTCCTCGGCCGCAGGACAAATGATGAGACGACGTTTCGCTCTAAGATATGCTGTAAGACGTCAAAACGTGCCATGAACACTGTGTACTGAGTGACTTGCGTAGCCCTAATCTCTGCAATCTCGGCTCGAGCCTCCGCTACCTCAGTCCATACAATCCCCAAAGCGCTCTCGAGCCTCTCAAAGTGATCATAAGCTCGAGATGGTGAAAATATACACATAGGGGATGGTTCCTCTGCCACTGGAAGTGCCTCGGTCTCCATCGGTGCTGGCTAAGGCTCGGGAGCGGGCTGAGATGCCCCGGCTTCATCACCCTCATCCTCGGCTATCTCTGGAGCTGGTAGCACTAAAGCAAAAACCCCTGTCTGAACCCTGTGGATCATACCCATCAATCTCATCGTCTCTAGACTCAGGGGAGCAGGTATACTCATCTTCTCGGCCCCACGAATCAAATCCAAGAGACCCATACCCAGCACTAATCTCGTAATGTAGGGGCCCGAGAAGATCGCTCCCAGTCTAGCATAGCGTCCCTGATGTCTGATGTACTCTACCATGATGTGCCCTAAGTGAATCGGTACGCGCTGTACCATCGAGTACAAGTACAGTAGTTCCTGACGGCTCAGAACACTAGTGCTATCACCACGGCCATTCACCGACCTACTCATGATGGCATGTAAATATCTGTATGCAGGTCGAGAATGGCACGTCACCTTGGACACCCCCGGCTCGTACTGACCCTGACCAAATAACACTCTCTAAGTTCTCTGCGGGGTCAAGGTTCTAGGATAATTAGTCGGTAACTGAGCGTACTCCTCCATATCTGTGAATCCCTCTCATACAAGCCAAGTAGTACTAAAAACTGAGTAACACTCAAGCTATGGTGGTGTCCAAATACTTTGAACATAATGGTGTTCAAACTGTCGAAGCTCGCATACGATCTATCAAACTCGAATGATGATAGCAGGAAATCACACGCCCGTGCAGAAATTACCCACGGGCATATGACAGTCGCATGGTCATTCACAGGGGCAGCCGTACACCCCTGTGCCTTCTCTGGATGAGCTCGCAGTGCAAATCGACGGGCGTGCGGAAATTCGACACGCCCGTGTGTTTTCTATGGATGACTTAGAAAAATCTGCAGGCTCTGCAGAAAATCTCTGAACATGTTTACACACTCAGAGCCTACTCTATTATGCAAATTTTACCAGTAAAAAACATGAAATAGAGCTTAAACGACCAAACTTTACCAATTCCACATGAAAACACACAATGACTTTAAAAACCCACAATAAAATCGCAGCACAAACATCTAAAAATCAAGACACCAACACTTAACAATTTATTAATTCAAACAGCCTAACTAATAAAATAAGAAAACAGTAAGCACTTGGGTTACCTCCCAAGAAGCGCTTGTTTTACGTCACTAAGCTTGACGTACCTTGTCTTACCTCACAGGGGTTCATAGATGAAGGTTGCCTTCTTACCCATTGCTTGAAAGCATGATGTGCAGAGTCTCCTGAGAGTAGAGGGTGTATTATCGGGCTTGGGACTACCTAGCAATGGTTCATCCAACTTCTTTGGTTCACGGACGTCTCCAACAGCCTTGGAGTGTTTCCGGTAGCGTCTCCTATCCTTCTTCATTTTTTGGAGCACCTTCTTCAAGATCCCCTGGGTAGATGGTACTTTTTCCGTCGATCCAAGCATCATTACTTCTTCATTGCCCTTCTCTTGGTCAAACAAACCTTCATATGCATCCGGATTGAACATTTCCTGCATGTATTTATCAATAATCTCATCAATAGTGTCTAAAAAGTATAACATATCATCGAAATCAAGAGAATGCCGCATGGCTTCAGCAAGGCGGTATGTGAGCTTGTCATCTCCAACTCTCAATGTGAGCTCTCCGCCGTCCATGTCAATCAGTTCTTTGGAAGTCCACAAGAACGGTCTCCCAAGTATCAAAGGTACATCCGCATCCTCATCGACATCTAGCATTACAAAGTCAACCGGAAAAATGTACTTGTCCACCTTGACAAGCACATCTTCAATGATGCCTCTCAGATATCGCACTATTCGGTCCGCTAGTTGCAAAGTCATCTGAGTAGGCCTATGCTCGCCCAAACCTAGCTTTTGAAAGAAAGTGTATGGCATGACATTGATACTGACCCCTGAGTCCACCAATGCCATTTCTTCACCTAGATCGCCAATATTACACGGAATGATGAAGCTTCCTGGGTCTTTATTCTTGTTCGGCATGTTCTTTTGCAACACCGCCGAACATGAAGCATAAAAAATCACTGAAGTACTTTCCTCCAATTTCCTCTTGTTAGTCAACAAGTCTTTCAAGAACTTCACATACTTAGGCATTTGGGCCAATGCCTCAACAAAAGGAATATTGATGTGGAGTTGCTTGAACAAACTCAGGAACTTCTTGTACTGTTCATCCCCTTGGCCATTTTTCAATCTAGAGGGATAAGGATTCTTGGCTTGAAAGGTGGGGGTAACACCTCTTTCTCTTTGCTTGTGCCCTCTTCTACCTCTATAACCTCGGGTGTGTGTTCTTTTGGCTTCTCACTCGGAAGCCTACCTTCAACCTCACGACCACTTCTCAAAGTGATCGCCTTCACGTACTCTCCAGGATTGGTCTCTGTATTGCTCGGCAAGTTTCCATGTTGCCTTTCAGAGAGAGACTTCGCAATTTGCCCCACCTGATTTTCATGGTTATGCAAATAGGCTGTGTGGTTGCGAACGGTAGACTCGACTAATTCAAACCTTGTATTTGCAGATTGTATAAATCTAGTCAAGTGCTTCTCTAGGTTACTCATTTGGGTTTCCAAACCTGAGACTCTGTTTTCCACCTGAGGGGCTTGTTGTTGTTGTTGAAAACCCGGTGGCCCCATGGCCTTTTGTGGACCCTGATTACTCCATGAAAAATTGGGATGATTCTTCCAACCCGAATTGTAGGTATTCCTATATGGGTTTCCTTGAGGTCTCATGCCATTTCCTACAAAATCAACATTCTCCACTGAAGAAGCATCACCAATAGAGATTGGGTAATCAGAGGGGGCATGTCCTCTACCACAATTGGTGCAATTAGTCACAGTCGCCACTTTATTTGAAGTTAGAAGATCTAACTTCTTACTCAAATTTACCACTTGAGCCGCTAATGAAGTTACCGCATCTATTTCATGGAGACGGGCCACTTTCTTCTTCTCCTTAGCATTCCATTGGTAGCTGTTTAACCCCATTTCTTCAATCAACTGACGGGCCTCATCAGGGGTCTTACTACCTAAGGTACCTCCTGCTGCCGCATCCAAGAGTTGCCTTGTACTTAGGTTCAAACCATTGTAAAAGGTTTGAACAATCATCCACTCCGGGAATCCGTGTTGCGGGCACTTTCTTAGGAGCTCCTTGAACCTTTCCCATGTCTCGAATAGAGACTCCAATTCCAACTGAACAAACGATGAGATCTCATTCCTAAGCATTGCTGATTTTCTGGGAGGGAAATAACGGGCTAGAAAACCCTCCATCATCTCCTCCCACGTGGTAATTGATGCTCTAGGTAACCAGTGTAGCTACTGCTTCGCTCTCCCCTTTAGGGAAAATGGGAAGGCTCCCAATTTGAAGGCATCATCCGTCACCCCATTTATCTTCAGCATATCACACACCTCGAGAAAGCTCTCTATGTGACTATTTGGATCCTTGATAAGTGCTTGAGTAGACATATTTTTATATATGTTTTACATGCATTGAGCATCATTTTTTACTATGGTTTATGTCTCATATTGTGTATTTGGTGTTCTTTTTATGCATATAGGTTGTGAATGCCTTGAAGAGTAAAAAAGGAAGCAAAAGATGGGCTATAAAGACATCAATGTTGGGAGTTCTTGTTCAATTCAAGGACCAAGACACGAGGCGAGTTCATAAGCGTGGAGATGTGTGCCAACTTCCAAGAAGATTCAAGTCAATTCACCATTTGGAAGAGGGCACAAAAGGCAGCCACATCTTCATATTCCTTCTCTTTGTGAAGATTGCAAGACCTCTCAAAGATACGTCGATGAAGAAAAAGTTTTTATAGCCTACCACATGGGACGTGTGCCCGGACATGTGGCCTTAAGAAAGAGTGTTCGGATCGCGTTTTTGTGAAAATCTGCGTAGCCATTTCACGTATTGATCATGTAGCAAAATGCATTCCAGCGGCGGCGTTGAAATTCCAGCGCCGCGTGAAATTCTTGCGACCCAGCGGGCGCGTGGAAAAATCCACAGGGCGCGTGAGGGGCGCGTGACGAGCGCGATCTAAAGGCCTATAAATAGCCGTTTTGCCCTATTCTTTCTCATCTTTTTATGCGGCTCTTGAGGGGTGAGGCGGCTAGGGGTTTTGGAGAGGAGGTCTTTTGCGGCTTTGGGCGCTTCGTCACCAACTTTGATCGATTCCTCCTCCGTCATAGCATCAAGGAAGCCACCGGTGAACCTAGCTTGAGTGGGTCCTTCAAGGCGTCGAAGCTCTCCATCAAGGCCATCGGTTCATATATAAGGGGTTTATTTCTATGGTTTTAATGTACTTTTCATTCATTGATGGTGTGTTTTTGTATGTTGCTCCATGGAGGCTAAAACCCTAGAGGGTATTTGGGCTTATGAACCCTAGGATTCTCATCTTTTTGTGTATTTGCTTTGTGTTTCTATTTAATCCGAGTTTGATTAAGTTTCATTCTTGATTGTTTAATGCTTGCTTGCCTTATTGATCTTATGGTTATTTGGTTTTGCATGATTTGTTGCCTTGGTGGGAGAGAGATCTCCATTAGGGTTAGAACCTCAAGATTGAAGAGGGTTGAGAGGGTGAGTCATGAGATAGTGAAGTGTCCCCTTTTCCCCTCCGATTGGTGTATTCTATCTCCATTCCCTAAGCTCTATGCAACCATATTTTGTGGGAGGCGTGAGATTGCTTTCGATTTCTCCGCCCGGGACCTTGTGAGGGGTTAGGATCCTTCGCCGGGGAATTAGGGGTTGGATCAATCTTTAGGAATTGGATACACGATTTGGAATCCCTAGAGTGCTTTGCGGTCATATGTGGTGTGAGGTGTTGAGATTGAGCGATTTCTCCACGGGACCTCGTGAGGGGACTAGTATCGGTGATCTAGAGATGAGACCCGATTATGTTTGGATTTCCACGACTTGACTTACTCATCATAGAAACACTTTGCTTATCCGGTACCTAATACACGAATCCTAGGGGAGCATTGCCCGAATACCCCACTTTTCTTGATTGAGATTCTCCTTCCATTTTACCCTTGCATATTAGATCTCCGGTGTTTATCTCTTAGCACATTAGATCACCACACCTTTTCATTTTATCATTTGGTTAGAAAAGCGAGAAAGAAGTTAGTACTAGTAGCCACTGTTCCTGTGGATTCGACTACCCACTCACGGGGTAATTATTACTTGACACCCGTGCACTTGCGGTTTACACGCATATTCGAATGTGTCAATCCTCATCGGCCAAACCATTGGTGTGTGGATTACTTGCAACATGTGGATGAATGCAGACCCTGGCTCAAAGTTACGGTGTAATTGGGAGAACCATAATACTCAGTTGTGTGCCCAACTCTGAAGGTGCAGCATAATCGGATAATGTTCACTATTGCTCATTACGTTACTGCCATGTTTTTGATTCTTCTACTTCCAAGTCAATTTGGATTAAATCTGTTCTTGCAGGGCTCTTTCCATTTTTCTTCTAAGTATGCGTTCAAGCTCAGGGATTCCCTTCAATCAATATTGATAGATTCCCTCGGAGTCATAACACTGAAGTTGCACCCAAAAAGAAAGAAAAAAATAAATCAGAGCGATGATAGAATAAGAAGATATGAAATAGAATGTATGGTGAAATAGCTAAGAAAACAAAAGAGCAAAGTATCTCTAAATGCCTATTCCCGAGCAGCGCCAAAAACTTGACAAGGTCCCCTTGTGTATATCGCCCAAGTGCACGGGTTTGTCGAAGTAATAATCCCGGATGAGCCCCTGTCGAGTCATGGATATCCTTAATTACATAATCCCAAATCTAAGGTCAACTATGCCTAACTTTATACATGTCTCGGAGGAGAGATTAGATAACCTCTTAACCTCGCACTCGCATAGAGTTGCAATGAGCTATAATGAATCAAAGTGATAAATCTCTTCCTAATTATAGACCTAAAAATTTGGTCCAGGGGGAAGGTCCCTAACCACGATTAAGCCCTAGATACTAAGATCACCTCAACACTTCACTCCATTGCACGCGCAACTAAGCCCCAGCGGAGGTTCATCCCTTAGACCATTCACTCTATTATGGCTGCAAAGAACTCGAGGAATGGAGGTAGAATCTATCATGTTAGAGGGGAAAGGGGACGCTCCTATACCTCTTGACTCACCCTCTCAACCCTCTCCAACCTGGCTTTGTCTAACGCTCGTGGTGTGTCACTCACTCACAAGGTTACCAACAAGAACTCTCACCCCTAGTGTCACTCTAGGGGAAATGTTCATACAATCAAGCATTCAAGGTTGGAACTCATAATAAGCATCAATTAATTGAAAGTATAATAAAGAGATTCAATGAAACAAATACATCCTAGGTTTCACAAATACCTAAGTACCCACTAGGTGTTTAGCTCTCCATGGAGCTAAGTACAATCAAAGAAATAGAATGTAAAAGCAATGAATTCATAGAAAAACCCCCTCGATGGTCATGTCGATGGTCTTCTGGAGAGTCCTCTACTCATCGTCCAAGGATTCCCTCGTCCGGTATAGGATACACCTCTACGAAAGCTCCCCTACCAACTTTCTTCCTAAGGAATGACGATATTGGAGCCGTAGAACCTCTCCAAAACCCTAGCCAATACCCATCAAAACCCTAGCCAAAGCCCACTCTCAAGTTGGGGAAAAGATGAAGGAAAGAATACTAAAATCGGGGCTAATTCATCTTTTTTATAGGTTAGGAATCGGGCGACCACACAGGCGTGGATACTTCACACGTCCACGTGGAATTTCCACACGGGCGTGGATAATTTCCACACGCCCGTGTGGATTCTCTGAAGTCCTGTTTTCTCAGCCGGCTGTGAATAGTTGTGCTACTGATGTTGCTACATAGTTCTCTGCATGCTACTGCTCTGACTGTACCTACGAATAGCTTCCCACAATTCATGCTTTCATCGGGGAGTAGCATAAGCGGGCTGCGTTCACGTCGTGGATCACTTGCTTTCTTCGATGATAGACAAGTTGGTGGAGCTCTTGTTCTATGCGCATAAGTCGGAATGCTCGAGTGTGACTGCCCTTGTACCCCTCCAAATGGATGTGCTAACTAGAATACGAGGAGGTTGGCACACTCTAGCATCTCACACCCGACCTATGTCTTCGCGTTAGAACCTTAGTAAGATTTCCTCCAAAATCAGAGCATTGTGTTCCACATTGGCTTCTTTCTTTTATACCCGGCCTCACAACCCCACCTTCACGAAATTAACATAAAAACATACATATTAGTGTAAAAAAACCGAGAAGTGTAATGCTCATCATAAGAATGAATGCTTCGCATTCATATCGCCTAACACTTATCAAACTCCCCACACTTAAGCTTTTTGCTTGTCCTCAAGCAAAAAAACTAAACGATACTATACATAGATGAAGGAAATATTAGAAGTGCTTGGCCTTAGGTTCACCAAGGTGTCTGAGAGAGAGCATTCTATAAGTAAGGGAAATTTCAACATTAAATACAAAAAAATCAAAGCTCTAGCTAAAAAAACTTGAATAAAAAGGACAACAAACACGAAATCGTGTATGCGTGTGTGAACTCACTCAAAAACAACCCAAGGTATACTCCACAAAGTTCTAAGTACAAGGGACTTATTTATCTACAAAAAGTGACAACAATTTCAAAGATGGTAATAGCTTCACACATCCTCTAAGGTAGCCCTTTTCCAAAGCGGCCGCTAAGGTGGCTTTCACACTTTTCGGTGGTAGCACTTTCTATCGGAGTGGTAGCTTTCACTCATCCTATGAGATAGCTCTTTCTCTCATTAGGGGCATAGCTAGTATCCGACTTATGAGAGTAGCTTCATACTTCATAGGTGGTAGCTCTTTCCATCCAACAAGCACAAATAAACAATAAAAACTATTTTTGTTCCTTCTTTTTCATTCATTTTTTCAGAATTTAACACAAGAAACAACTATAACTAGTCCTTTTTAACATCGAACATGAGTTTCCAATAGAGTTTAAAGAGTGAGTAGTGCCTTTGAGTGTAAATCGGGTAAAAAAATTTCTAGAAATTAAAGCAAGAACTAAAAGCATGAAAAACATTGAATGTTAAAATTTTCTCCTAAACTCAAGAATACAATCATTGTAACTAAGGTGAACCGCCATTGGCTATGTGAGCATGTATATCGATCAAAAAAACAATAAAAAAAGGATGTGTGCACTATGAAACTCCCCCACACTTAAGTTGTACATTGTCCCAAATGTACACATGCAAAGCTCACTTAAAAATATATAAATGAAGTGCAAATGTGGGAGAAGCCATCATAACAAGACTCCCTTGACTCCTAGTGTCGCGTTTAATGGAGCTAAGTCCTTGGGAGTAATGTTCGAGCGGGTTGTAAAAGCTCACACGGCCAAGTGTCGGCACCGTGCTCATGACTAAGTCTCAATTCCCATGATGACAACACCATACTTGCGCATACGAGAGGGTTCGGTGAAGCTCAATAAAAAAATAAAAATATCTCGAGTATATATAAAAGATAGACAATGAATACAACTCGAGATGCAAAAATGAAAAAATAAACTCGGTAGGGAGAAATCGCTTTACGAGTGAACAAGTCTAAAAAAATAAAAATGCATAAAAAGGAAAATAAGGTAGAGTCAGAGTGTCGGTGTCAGCCCTCGGGGCTCCGGTGCTACTCTGGTGAAGCGCACATGGTGGGTCCACAGGTCTTGGGGAGTAGGGGATGGAGATCTTTGGAGGAGGCGGGGGGCTGAGGGAGTCCTCGGCCACGAGACAAATGATGAGGCGACGTCTCGCTCTAAGATCTGGCTATGTACGTCAAAACGTGCCATGAACTCTTTGTACTGAGTAGCCTGTGTAGCCCTAATCTCTGCAATCTCAGCTCGAGCCTCAGCTACCTCTGTCCGTATCACTCCCAAAGCGCGCTCTAGCCTCTCAAAGTGATCATGAGCAAGAGATGGTGAAAACATACGTACGGGGGGTGTTTCCTTTGCCACTGGAGGTGCCTTGGTATCCATCAGTGCTGGATGAGGCTCGGGAGTGGGCTGAGATGCCCCGGCTTCATCACCCTCATCCTCGGCTATCTCTGGAGTTGGTAACACTAAAGCAAAACCCCTATCTGAACCCTGTGGACCATGCCCATCAACCTCATCGTCTCTAGGCTCAGGGAAGCAGGTATACTCATCTTCTCGGCCCTGCGAATAGAGTCCAAGCGACCCATGCCCAATACTAATCTCATGATGTCAGGGCCCGAGAAGATCACTCCCAATCTAGCATAGTGCCCCTAATGTCTGATGTACTCAGCCATAATGTGCCCTAAGTGAATCGGTACGCACTGCACCATCGAGTACAAATACAGAAGTTCCTATCGGCTCAGAACACCAGTGCTATCATCATGGCCATTCACCGACCTACTCATGATGGCATGTAAATATCTGTATGCAGGTCAGGAAAGGCACGTGGCCTTGGACACCCCCGACTCGTACTAACCTTGACCACATGGCACTCTGTAAGCTCTCAGCGGGGTCAAGGCTCCAGGATAATCAGTCAGTAACTGAGCATACTCCTCCGTATCTATGAATGCCTCCTCATACAAGCCGAGCAGAACAGAAAACTGAGTGATGCTCAAACTATGGTGGTATCCAAATACTCTGAACTGAATAGTGTTAACACTGTGGAAGCTCGCATAGATCTGTCAAACTCAAATGATGATAATACCTCTAGTGTGAGCTCTCGGATGGTTGCCTCTTTAATTGTCAATAACAGCCTCCAACCACCTACTGATACGAGATCCTCAACCTTATATGCAAACTCATCTCCCTGCCGTAGATCGCTCAGTATGCTCGTATCTAGGAATCGAGTTTATCCAAACCAAACTCTCGACAACCTCTCAAAACGAACCTGGTGCTCGGAAATAGTGAAATTCATGCCCTCAGGCTCGGAAGATGACTCACGTGGCCTCTTATCCTTCTGCTTCTTTGACCGAGGTGGCATAGTCTGGAAAATTTAAAATTCAATTAATTAAACAGGTTGATTAGCCAATGCTGCAGAAATCCACACGGTCGTGTGGAATTTCCACACGCCTGTGTGGATCCACGGGGCGTGAAACCCGCATGGCCGCGCCTTAAAAATTCAACAACACACGGTGAAGTCACTTCGTCTTCATTCTAAAACACAAATCATCTTTCGAATTGAAGAGACAAAGCATTTTTTCATTAAATTAATCGATGGAAAAAATGAATTGGCAAAGAAAATGATAAATAGGGCTTACCAACGAGATGGGATGAAAAAATGAAGAGCCGGCCGGAAAAACTCTCAAAAATCCTACCAAATCGGCGCTATGAAGTCGGAGAATGATGTGAGACTATTTCCAGATGAATAGAGGACGTGAAGAGGGAGAGAAACTAGTCTTCTTGAAAAAGAACTCACGGCCCTTGCCGTCCATGGCATCCACACAGGCGTGTGGAAATTGCCCACGCTCGTGCGCCCCATTACAAGGGAGCCACAGGTGCGTACGCATGCCCCTGTGCGTTCTCGGGAAAACACTCCTTCGACTCTGACTGCTCTCGCACGGGCGTGTGGAAAATACCCACGGCCGTACGCCTGACCCACAGGGGCAGCCGGACGCCCCTGTGGCTTCCCTGGACATCCGAGAAAAATGCCAAGTGTTCTACACCCCCGTGCGGAAATTCCGCACGGGCGTGGACATTCACATGCCCAACTCACAGGGGCAGCCACACACCCTTGTGTTTTCTCGGGATGGAGAGAACTCCTCTGCAGTATTTCGCACGAGTGTGTGGAAATTACCCACGCCCGTGTGTAATTCACAAGGTCGCCCACAGGGGCGAGTCCACGTCCCTGTGTGCTCTTGGGATAATCTGCATAATTTTGCAAGAATTCACACGCCCGTGCGGAAATAACCCACGGGCGTATGACAGTCGCATGGTCATTCATAGGGGCAGCCGCACGCCCCTGTGCCTTCTCTAGATGAGCTCGAAATACAAATCCACGGGCGTGCGGAAATTCCACACACTCGTGTGTCTTCACTGAATGCCTTAGAAAAACCTGCAGGCTCTGCAGAAAATTTCTGAACATGTTCACACACTCAGAGCCTGCCTTGTATGCATGTTTTACCAATGAAAAACATGGAATAAAGCTTAAACGACAAAACTTCGCCAATTCCACATGAAAACACACGATTAGTATTCAAAGTTCACAAGGAAATCTCAGCACAAGCATCTAAAAATCAAGACACCAACACTTAACAATTTATTCATGCAAAACACTACATTATTCAACTAAGAAAAACAGTAACCACTAATCTTGACGTACCTTGTCTTACCTCACGGGGGTTCACGAATGAAAGTTGCCCTCTTACCCATGGCTTGAAAGCATGATGTGCAAAGTCTCTTGAGGGTAGAAGGTGAATTATCGGGCTTCGGACCACCTAACAATGACTCGTCCAACTTCTTAGGTTCATGTACGTCTCCAACAGCCTTGGAGTATTTCCGGTGGCGTCTCCTAGCCCTCTTCATTTTTTGGAGCACTTTCTTCAAGATCCCCGAGGTAGGATGGTACTTCTTCTGTCGAACCAAGCATCATTACTTCTTCATAATCCACCTCTTGGTCGAACAAACCTTCATACGGATCCGGATTGAACATCTCCTGCATGTATTCATCAACAATCTCATCAGTAGTGTCTAGAAAATATAAAGTATCATCGAAATCAAGAGAATGCCGCATGGCTTCAGTAAGGCGGTATGTGAGCTTGTCATCTCCAACTCTCAATGTTAGCTCTCCGCTGTCCATGTCAATCAATGCTCTTGGTCATTTTTCAATCTAGAGGGATAAGGGATTCTTGGCTTGAAAGGTGGGGGTGCCACCTCTTTCTCTTTGCTCGTCCCCTCTTCTACCTCTATAACCTCAGGTGCGTGTTCTTTTGGCTTCTCACTCGGAAGCCTATCTTCAACCTCACGACCACTTCTCAAAGTGGTCGCCTTCACATGCTCTCTAGGGTTGGTCTCTATATTGCTCAACAAGCTTCCATGTGGCCTTTTGGAGAGAGACTTCGCAATTTGCCACACCTGATTTTCAAGGTTATGCAAAGAAGCGGTGTGGTTGTGAAGTGTAGCCTCGACTGATTCAAACCTTGTATTTGCAAATTACACAAATCTAGTCAAGTGCTTCTCTAAGTCAGCCATTCAGGTTTCCAAACCTGAGACTCTGTTTTCCACCTGAGGGGCTTGTTGTTGTTGGAAACCCGGTGGCCCCATGGCCTTTTGTGGACCCTGATTACTCCATGAGAAATGGGGATGATTCTTCCAACCCGAATTGTAGGTTTTGCTATATGGGTTTCCTTGAGGTCTCATGCCATTACCTACAAAATCAACGTTCTCCACCGAAGAACCATCACCAATAGAGATTGGGCAATCGGAGGGAGCATGTCCTCCACCACACCCGTTGCAATTAGCCATGGCCGCTACTCTATTTGAAGTTAGAAGATCTAACTTTGTAATCAAACTCTCCACTTGAGCCACCAATGAATTTATCGCATCAATTTCATGGAGACCGGCCATTTTTTTCTTCTCCCTAGGGTTCCATTCGTAGCTGTTTAACCCCATTTCTTCAATTAACTGCTGAGCTTCAACGGGGGACTTGCTACCTAAGGTACCTCCTGTTGCCACATCCAAGAGTTGCCTTGTACTTGGGTTTAAACCATTGTAAAAGGTTTGAACAATCATCCACTCGGGGAATCCGTGTTACGGGCACTTTCTCAGGAGCTCCTTGAACATTTACCATGTCTCAAATAGAAACTCCAATTCCAACTGAACAAAGGATGAGATCTCATTCCTAAGCTTTGCAGATTTTCTGGGAGGAAATTAACGGGCAAGAAAAGTTTCGACCATCTCCTCCCATGTGGTGATCGATGCTCAAGGTAATGAGGGAAGCCACTGCTTCGCTCTCCCCTTTAGGGAAAATGGGAAGGCTCTCAACTTGATGGCATCATCCGTCACTCTGTTTATCTTCAGCATATCACAAACCTCAAGAAAACTCTCTATATGACTGTTTGGATCCTCATCAGCCAAACTGTTGAACTGTGCGGATTGCTGCAACATGTGGATGAATGCCGATTTCAACTCAAAGTTCTGAGCTATAATATAGGGACGCACGATACTTGATTGTGTCCCCAACACTGAAGGTCTGGCATAATCGGATAATGTTCGCTGTTGCTCGTTCTGTTCTGCCATGTTTTCAGATCCTTCCACTTCCAAATTAGCTAAATTAGACTGTTCTTGCACAGGCTCTTTTCCTTTTCTTCTAAGTGTACGTTCAAGCTCAGGATCTCCTTCAATCAATATTGAGGGATTCCCTCGGGTCATAACTTGGAGCTGTACCCAAAAAGAAAGAAAAAGAAATCAGAACAATAATAGAATAAGAAGATATGAAATAGAATGTATGGTAAAATAGATAAGAAAAGAAAGTGCAAAGTATCTCTGAAGGCCTACTCCCCGGCAACGGCGCCAAAAACTTGACAAAGTCCGCTTGCGTATATCCCGCAAGTGCACAGGTTTGTCAAATTAATAATCCCGTATGAGCGCGTATTGAATCCACAGGGAGTAATGAATAAAAATACTTAATTCACTTCTTAGCTATGTGAAAGATCAATAGTGATAAGTGTGACAATGATTCAATTCTCAAAGGTAAAAGCAACAGGTAAGAGAGCACGAGTAAAGGAGAAGTTAAGGCAATCGATAAAGATGGGGTACTCGAATAATGCTCCGCCTAGGACGATCGCTTCAAGTGCAAGAACTATCTATTATGCTTCCTAATCAATGCAATAGTGAGTCGTGGAAATCCTTCATTACATAGTCCCAAATTTAAGGTCAACTATGCCTATCTCCATACATGTCCCGGAGGAGAAATCGAACAATCTCAACAACTCACACTCGCATAGAGTTGCAATGAGCTCTAGGGATTCCAAGTGATAAATCTTTTCCTAATTATAGAGCTAACCCTTTGGTCCAGGTGGAAGGTCCCTAACCACGATTAAGCCCTAGATACTAAGATCACCTCAACGCTTCACTCCGTTGCACTCGCAACTAAGCCCCAGCGGAGGGTCATCCCTTAGATCATTCACTATATTATGGCCGCAAAGAACTCGAGGAACGGTGGTAGAATCTATCACGTCGGAGGGGAAAGTGGATGCTCCTGTACCTCTCGACTTACCCTCTCAATCCTCTCCAACCTAGCTTTGTCTAACGCTCGTGGTGTGTCACTCACTCACAAGGTTACCAACAAGAACTCTCAACCCTAGTGTCACTCTAGGGGAAATGTTCATACAATCAAGCATTCAAGGTTGGAACTCACAATAAACATAAATTAATTGAAAGCATAATAAAGAGATTCAATGAAACGAATACATCCTAGGTTTCACAAATACCCAAGTACGTACTAGGGGTTTAGCTCTCCATGGAGCTAAGTACAATCAAAGAAATAGAATGTAAAAGCAATGAATCTATAGAAAAACCCCCTCGATGGTCATGTCGATGGTCTTGTGGAGAGTCCTCTACTCGTCGTCCAAGGATTCCCTCGTCAGGTATAGGATACGCCTCGACGGAAGTTCCCCTACCAACCTTCTTCCTAAGGAATGATGATGTTGGAGCCGTAGAACCTCTCTAAAACCCTAGCCAATACCCCCTCAAAACCCTAGCCGAAGCCCTCTATCAAGTTGGGAAAAAGATGGAGAAGAGAATGCTGAAATCGGGGCTGAATCAGCTTTAAATAGGGCTGGAATCGGGTGACCACACGGGCTTGTGGATTTTACACACGCCCATGTGAAATTTCCGCACGGGCGTGTATAATTTTCACACGCCCGTGTGGGTTCTCTGATTTCTTGTTTTCTCGGCCGGCTGTGAACAGTGCTTTCATCAGGGCAACGCAAAGGGCACACGTTCACGTCGTGGATCACTTGCTTCTTCAATGATAGACAAGTTGGTGGAGCTCTTGTTCTATGTGCATAAGTCGGAATGCTCGAGTGTGACTGCCCTTGTGCCCCTACAAATAGATGTGCCAACTAGAATACGAGAAGGTTGGCACACACTCTAGCATCTCACACCCGACCTATTTCTTCGCGTTTGAACCTTAGCAAGATTTCCTCCAAAATCGGTGCATTGTGCTCCACATTTGCTTCTTTCCATCATACTCTGCCTCACAATCCTACCTGCATGAAAGTAACATAAAAAGACACATATTAGTGTAAAAACCCAAGAAAAGTAATGCTCAACATACGGAATGAACGCTTTGCATTCATATCGCACAAGCACTTATCACGCTGTTGTCGAAAGCTCCCACAATAACCTTCTTCCAAGTGGAGCGCGATGTCAAAGCCATAGAACCTCTCCAAAACCCTTGTCAATACCTCTCAAATCCCTAGCCGTCGCCCTCTTGAAAGTTGGGGAAAAGACTAAAGTGCCATCCTGAAACACTCCCGAATCCATGTTTTCATCGAGGTAATGTAACCCGGCACAAGTTTACATCGTAGATCTTTTTGCTTTTTCAATAAACGACCTTATTGGTAAAGCTCTTGCTATCAATGCAAAAATTGGGATACTCGAACGTGACTGCCTTTGTGCACCTCCAAGTCATTATGCTAGTTTGAATACAAGGAGGTTGGTACATATTCTCGCATCTTGAACCTGACTTATGTCTTCGCATTTGATCCTTCTCAAGATTTCCTCCAAATAGTGCGTTCAAGATCTACATTGGCTTCTTTCTTTAACATTCGGCTTCACAACCCTATATGCATGAAAGTAACATGAATGTATAAGTATTAGTGCTAAAACCTGATAAAAGTAATGCTGAACATAAGGAAAGAATACTTCGCATTCTTATCACACAAGCACTTATCAAACTCCCTAATACTTAAGATTTTGTTTGTCCTCAAGCAAAATTAAAACATTGAAGCATAAATGAAGGAACTATTGGAAGTGCTTGGCCTTAGGTTCACCAAAGCATGCAAAGAGAGCATTCTACAAGTAATGGAAATTCTAACACTAAATACAAAAAATCAATACTCTAGCTAAAAACTTGAATAAAAAAGGACAATAAACCCAAAATTGTCTAAGTGTGTGTAAACTCACTCAAGTCAACCGAAAGTATACCCCTCAAACTTCTAAGTATAAGAGACTTATTTATCTACACAAAGTAATAAAAATTAAAAAAAAATAAAAGACAGTAGTAGTTTCACACATCTTATAAGGTAGCCTGACAAGGTCCCTTTGCGTATATCCACCAAGTGCACGGGTTTCTCGAAGTAATAATAAAGGATGAGCGGGTATCGAATCCACATGGAGTAGGGAATAAAAACACTTAATCTGCTTCTTAGCTATGTGAAAGATTAATAGTGATAAGTGTGACAATGATTCAATTCTCAAAAGTAAAAACAACAAGTAAGAGATTACTAGTAAAGGAGGAGGTAAGGCAATCAATAAAGATGGGGTACTCTGATAATGCTCCGCCTAGGACAATTGTTTCAAGTGCAAGAACCCTCTATTATGCTTCCTAATCAATGCAATGGTGACTCATGGAAATCCTTAAATACATAGTCCCAAATCTATGGTCAACTATGTCTAACTCTATACATGTCCCGGAAGAGAGATTAATAACCTCTCAACCTCGCACTCGAATAGAGTTGCAATGAGCTCTAGGGATTCCAAGTGATAAATCTCTTTCTAATTATAGACCTAACCCTTTGGTACGGGTGGAAGGTCCCTAACCACAATTAAGCCCTAGATACTAAGATCACCTCAACGCTTTACTCCGTTGGACGTGCAACTAAGCCCCAGCGGAGTGTCATCCCTTAGACCATTCACTCTATTATGGCCTCAAAGAACTCGAGGAGCGGAGGTAGAATCTATCACGTCGACGCTCCTGTACCTCTTGACTCACCCTCTCAACCCTCTCCAACCTAGCTTTATCTAACGCTCATGGTGTGTCACTCACTCACAAGGTTACCAACAAGAACTCTCAACCCTAGTGTCACTCTAGGGGAAATGTTCATACAATCAAGCATTCAAGGTTGGAACTCACAATAAACATAAATTAATTGAAAGCATAATAAAGAGATTCAATGAAACGAATACATCCTAGGTTTCACAAATACCCAAGTACGTACTAGGGGTTTAGCTCTCCATGGAGCTAAGTACAATCAAAGAAATAGAATGTAAAAGCAATGAATCTATAGAAAAACCCCCTCGATGGTCATGTCGATGGTCTTGTGGAGAGTCCTCTACTCGTCGTCCAAGGATTCCCTCGTCAGGTATAGGATACGCCTCGACGGAAGTTCCCCTACCAACCTTCTTCCTAAGGAATGATGATGTTGGAGCCGTAGAACCTCTCTAAAACCCTAGCCAATACCCCTCAAAACCCTAGCCGAAGCCCTCTATCAAGTTGGGAAAAAGATGGAGAAGAGAATGCTGAAATCGGGGCTGAATCAGCTTTAAATAGGGCTGGAATCGGGTGACCACACGGGCTTGTGGATTTTACACACGCCCATGTGAAATTTCCGCACGGGCGTGTATAATTTTCACACGCCCGTGTGGGTTCTCTGATTTCTTGTTTTCTCGGCCGGCTGTGAACAGTGCTTTCATCAGGGCAACGCAAAGGGCACACGTTCACGTCGTGGATCACTTGCTTCTTCAATGATAGACAAGTTGGTGGAGCTCTTGTTCTATGTGCATAAGTCGGAATGCTCGAGTGTGACTGCCCTTGTGCCCCTACAAATGGATGTGCCAACTAGAATACGAGAAGGTTGGCACACACTCTAGCATCTCACACCCGACCTATTTCTTCGCGTTTGAACCTTAGCAAGATTTCCTCCAAAATCGATGCATTGTGCTCCACATTTGCTTCTTTCCATCATACTCTGCCTCACAATCCTACCTGCATGAAAGTAACATAAAAAGACACATATTAGTGTAAAAACCCAAGAAAAGTAATGCTCAACATAAGGAATGAATGCTTTGCATTCATATCGCACAAGCACTTATCACGCTGTTGTCGAAAGCTCCCACAATAACCTTCTTCCAAGTGGAGCGCGATGTCAAAGCCATAGAACCTCTCCAAAACCCTTGTCAATACCTCTCAAATCCCTAGCCGTCGCCCTCTTGAAAGTTGGGGAAAAGACTAAAGTGCCATCCTGAAACACTCCCGAATCCATGTTTTCATCGAGGTAATGTAACCCGGCACAAGTTTACATCGTAGATCTTTTTGCTTTTTCAATAAACGACCTTATTGGTAAAGCTCTTGCTATCAATGCAAAAATTGGGATACTCGAACGTGACTGCCTTTGTGCACCTCCAAGTCATTATGCTAGTTTGAATACAAGGAGGTTGGTACATATTCTCGCATCTTGAACCTGACTTATGTCTTCGCATTTGATCCTTCTCAAGATTTCCTCCAAATAGTGCGTTCAAGATCTACATTGGCTTCTTTCTTTAACATTCGGCTTCACAACCCTATATGCATGAAAGTAACATGAATGTATAAGTATTAGTGCTAAAACCTGATAAAAGTAATGCTGAACATAAGGAAAGAATACTTCACATTCTTATCACACAAGCACTTATCAAACTCCCTAATACTTAAGATTTTGTTTGTCCTCAAGCAAAAATAAAACATTGAAGCATAAATGAAGGAACTATTGGAAGTGCTTGGCCTTAGGTTCACCAAAGCATGCAAAGAGAGCATTCTACAAGTAATGGAAATTCTAACACTAAATACAAAAAATCAATACTCTAGCTAAAAACTTGAATAAAAAAGGACAATAAACCCAAAATTGTCTAAGTGTGTGTAAACTCACTCAAGTCAACCGAAAGTATACCCCTCAAACTTCTAAGTATAAGAGACTTATTTATCTACACAAAGTAATAAAAATTAAAAAAAAATAAAAGACAGTAGTAGTTTCACACATCTTATAAGGTAGCCTGACAAGGTCCCTTTGCGTATATCCACCAAGTGCACGGGTTTCTCGAAGTAATAATAAAGGATGAGCGGGTATCGAATCCACATGGAGTAGGGAATAAAAACACTTAATCTGCTTCTTAGCTATGTGAAAGATTAATAGTGATAAGTGTGACAATGATTCAATTCTCAAAAGTAAAAACAACAAGTAAGAGATTACTAGTAAAGGAGGAGGTAAGGCAATCAATAAAGATGGGGTACTCTGATAATGCTCCGCCTAGGACAATTGTTTCAAGTGCAAGAACCCTCTATTATGCTTCCTAATCAATGCAATGGTGACTCATGGAAATCCTTAAATACATAGTCCCAAATCTATGGTCAACTATGTCTAACTCTATACATGTCCCGGAAGAGAGAATTAATAACCTCTCAACCTCGCACTCGAATAGAGTTGCAATGAGCTCTAGGGATTCCAAGTGATAAATCTCTTTCTAATTATAGACCTAACCCTTTGGTACGGGTGGAAGGTCCCTAACCACAATTAAGCCCTAGATACTAAGATCACCTCAACGCTTTACTCCGTTGGACGTGCAACTAAGCCCCAGCGGAGTGTCATCCCTTAGACCATTCACTCTATTATGGCCTCAAAGAACTCGAGGAGCGGAGGTAGAATCTATCACGTCGACGCTCCTGTACCTCTTGACTCACCCTCTCAACCCTCTCCAACCTAGCTTTATCTAACGCTCATGGTGTGTCACTCACTCACAAGGTTACCAACAAGAACTCTCAACCCTAGTGTCACTCCAGGGGAATATTCATACAATCCAGCATTCAAGTTTGGAACTCACAACAAACATCAATTTATTGAAAGCATAATAAAGAGATTCAATAAAACAAATACATCCTAGAATTCACAAATACCCAAGTACCCACTAGGGGTTTAGCTCTCCATGGAGCTAAGTACAATCAAAGAAATAGAATGTAAAATCAATGAATCTATAGAGAAACCTCCTCGATAGTCATGTCGATGGTCTTGTGGAAAGTCCTCTACTCGTCGTCCAAGAATTCCCTCGTCCGATATAGGATACGCCTCAACGGAAGCTCCCTTACCAACCTTCTTGATAAGTGCTTGTGTGATACGAATGCGAAGCGTTCATTCCTTATGTTGAGCATTACGTTTTTCAGGTTTTTACAGTAATATGTGTGTTTTTTATGTTACTTTTATGCAGGTAGGGTTGTGAGGCCGAGTATGAAGGAAATAGGCCAATGTGGATCAAAATGCACCGATTTTGGAGAAAATCTTGCTAAGGTTCAAACACGAAGACATAGGTCGATGTGAGATGCTAGAGTGTGTGCCAACCTCCTCGTATTCGAGTTGGCACATCCATTTGGAGTGGCACAAAGGCAGTCACACTCAAGCATTCCGACTTATGGACATAGAACAAGAGTTTCACCAACGTGTACACCATTGAAGAAGCAAGTGATCCATGATGTGAACGTGTGCCCGTTTGCGTTACACCGATGAAAGTATGGAATTAGGAAGCTATTCAGGTCGAATACTGTAGCAGAGCAATGTAGCAACAATGTAGTATATATTATAGCAGCACTGTTCACAGCCGGCCGAGAAACCAGACAAACAGAGAATCCACACGGGCATTTGGAAATTATCCACGCCTGTATGGAAATTCCGCACGGGCGCGTGTAGCGTCCACGCCCATGGAGTTACCCGATTCCAGCCCTATTTAAAGCCGATTCAGCCCCGATTTTGGTATTCTTTTCTCCATCTTTTCCCTAACTTGAGAGAGGTCTTCGGCTAAGGTTTTAAGGGGTATTGGCTAGGGTTTTGGAGAGGTTCTACGGCTCTGACATCGCGCGTCATTTGGAAGAAGGTTATTGGGAGAGCTTTCATCGGCATCACCGGCGAGGTGTATCCTAGGCCGGACAAAGGATACCTTGTGACGAGTAGATGACTCTCCACAAGACCATCGACATGACCATCGAGGGGGTTTTTTTATGGATTCATTGCTTTTACATTCGATTTCTTTGATTGTACTTAGCTCCATGGAAAGCTAAACCCTAGTGGGTACTTGGGTGATTGTGAACCCTAGGATGTATTCGTTTCATTGAACTTCTTTATTATGCTTTCAATAAATTGATGTTTGTTATGAGTTCCAACCTTGAATGCTTGATTGTATGAACATTTCCCCTAGAGTGATACTAGGGTTGAGAGTTCTTGTTGGTAACCTTGTGAGTGAGTGACACACCACGAGCGTTAGACAAAGCTAGGTTGGAGAGGGTTGAGAGGGTGAGTCGAGAGGTAAAGGAGCGTCCCCTTTCCCCTCCGACGTGATAGATTCTACCTCCATTCCTTGAGTTCTTTGCGGCCATAATAGAGTGAATGGTCTAAGGGATGATCCTCCGCTGGGGCCTAGTTATGCATGCAATGGAGTAAAGCGTTGAGGCGATCTTAGTATCTAGAGCTTAATTGTGGCTAGGGACCTTCCGCCTGGACCAAAGTGTTAGGTCTATAATTAGGAAGCGATTTATCACTTGGAATCCCTAGAGCTCATTGTAACTTTATTCGAGTGCGAGGTTGAGAGGTTATTTATTCTCTCCTCCGGGACATGAATAGAGTTAGGCATAGTTGACCTTAGATTTGGGACTATGTATGTAAGGATTTCCATGACTCACCATTGCATTGATTAGAAAGCATAATAGAGAGTTCTTGCACTTGAAGCGATTATCCTATGCGAAGCATTATCCGAGTACCCCATCTTTATCGATTACCTTATCTCCTCCTTACTTTTGCTATCTTACTTGTTGCTTTTAATTGTTGATAATTGAATCATTATCACACTCCTTATCATTGATCTTTCACATAGCTAAGAATCGAATTAAGTGTCTTTACTCCCTACTCCCTGTGGATTCGACCCCGCTCACCCTGGATTATTACGTCGACAAACCCGTGCACTTGCGGGATATATGCAAGGGGATCTTGTCGGGCTCCGACATCGCGCATCGTTTGGAAGAAGGTTATTGGGAGAGCTTTCATCGGCACCGATCCGGTGAGGTGTATCCTAGGCCGGACAAGGGATCCCTTGCGACGAGTAGAGGACTCTCCACAAGACCATCAACACGACCATCGAGGGGGTTCCTTTATGGATTCATTGCTTTTACATTCTATTTCTTTGATTATACTTAGCTCCATGGAGAGCTAAACCCCTAGTGGGCACTCGGGTATTGTGAACCCTAGGATGTATTTTTTTTCTTTTAACCTCTTTATTATGCTTTCAATAAATTGATGTTTTTGTGAGTTCCAACCTTGAATGCTTGATTGTATGAACATTTCCCCTACAGTGACACTAGGGTTGAGAGTTCTTGTTGGTAACCTTGTGAGTGAGTAACACACCACGAGCGTTAGACAAAACTAGGTTGGAGAGGGTTGAGAGGGTGAGTCGAGAGGTACAGGAGCGTCCCCTTTCCCCTCTGGCTTGATAGATTCTACCTCCGTTCCTCCAGTTCTTTGCGGTCATAATAGAGTGAATGCTCTAACTGATGAACTTCCCCTGGGGCTTAGTTGCGCGTGCAACGGAGTGAAGCGTTGAGTTGATCTTAGTATGTAGGGCTCAATTATGGTTAGGGACCTTCCACCTGGACCAAAGGGTTAGGTTTATAATAAGGAAGAGATTTATCACTTGGAATCTCTAGAGCTCATTGCAACTCTATGCGAGTACGAGGTGTCGAGATTGTTCGATTTCTCCTCCGAGACATGTATAGAGTTAGGCATAGTTGACCTTAGATTTGGGACTATGTAATTAAGGATTTTCATGACTCATCATTGCATTGATTAGGAAGCATAATAGAGGGTTCTTGCACTTGAAACAATTGTCCTAGGCGGAGCATTATCCGAGTACTCCATCTTTATCGATTGACTTACCTCCTCCTTTACTCGTGCTCTCTTACTTATTGTTTTTACTTTTGAAAATTGAATCATTGTCACACTTATCACTATTGATCATTCACATAGCTAAGAAGCGGATTAAGTGTTTTTATTCACTACTCCCTGTGGATTCGATACTCGCTCATCCAGGATTATTACTTCGACAAACCCGTGCACTTGCGGGATATATGCAAGGGGACTTTAGGTATGTAAAAGATAAATGATAATGGGTGTGACAATGATTCAATTCTCAACAGTAAAAGCAACAAGTAAGAGAGCAAAAGTAAAGAAGGGGGTAAGGCAATCGATAAAGATGGTGTACCCGAATAATGCTCCACCTAGGATAATTGTTTCAAGTGCAAGAACCCTCTATTATGCTTCCTAATCAATGCAATGATGAGTCATGAAAATCCTTAATTACATAGTCCCAAATCTAAGGTCAACTATGCCTAACTCTATACATGTCTCGGAGGAGAAATCGAACAATCTCGACACCTCGTACTCGCATAGAGTTGCAATGAGCTCTAGAGATTCCAAGTGATAAATCTCTTCCTTATTATAAACCTAACCCTTTGGTCCAGGTGGAAGGTCCCTAACCATAATTGAGCCCTACATACTAAGATCAACTCAACGCTTCACTCCGTTGCACGCGCAACTAAGCCCTAGGGGAAGTTCATCAGTTAGAGCATTCACTCTATTATGACCGCAAAGAACTGGAGGAACGGAGGTAGAATCTATCAAGCCAGAGGGGAAAGGGGACGCTCCTGTACCTCTCGACTCACCCTCTCAACCCTCTCCAACCTAGTTTTGTCTAACGCTCGTGGTGTGTTACTCACTCACAAGGTTACCAACAAGAACTCTCAACCCTAGTGTCACTCTAGGGGAAATGTTCATACAATCAAGCATTCGAGATTGGAACTCACAACAAACATCAATTTATTGAAAGCATAATAAAGAGATTCAATGAAACAAATACATCCTAGGGTTCACAAATACCAAAGTACGCAGTAGGGGTTTAGCTCTCCATGGAGCTAAGTACAATCAAAGAAATAGAATGTAAAAGCAATGAATCCATAGAAAAACCCCCTCGATGGAAGCTCCCCTACCAACCATCTTCCTAAGGAATAACGATGTCGGAGCCATAGAACCTCAACAAAACCTTAGACAATACCTCTCAAAATCCTAGCCGAAACACTCTCTCAAGTTTGGGAAAAGATGGAGAAAAGAATACTGAAATCGGTGTTGAATCGGCTTTAAATAGGGCTGGAATCGGGCGACTACACGGGCCTATGGATTTTACACTCGTCCATGTGGAATTTCCACACGCCCGTGTGGATTCACTGAATTTTTGTTTTCTCGGCCGGCTGTGAACAATGCTTCTACAAGACTATTGCTACAGTGTTCCGGTACAGTACCTGGCCTAAAATACTTCCCGAGTACCTGGCCTAAAATACAGTGTTCCGCTACAGTACCTGAGAAGAGTAATGCTCAACATAAGGAAAGAATGCTTCACATTAATATCACGCAACACTTATCATAGCCTTTTCCAAAATGGCCGCTAAGGTGGCTTTCAAACTTTCGAGGTTGAAGCTCTTTCTACCAGGGTGATAGCTTTCACTCATCCTAGAAAAGAGAAAGAGAAGCTTACCGACAAAATGAGAATGAAAGACTAGAAAACGGCCAGAAAACTCAATTAACAACCCTCTAAAATGATGGTGAGAGGTCAGGAGAGAGCAAGTATATGTTCTCAAAACGTATGAGGGTGAAAAGATGAAGAAACCCGAAAAGATTTTAAAGAAAACATGCGGTTCTAGCATATCTTTAAATGCACACGGGCGTGTGGAAATTACCCACGCCCGTGTTCCAGATCCACAGGGGCAGACGCACGCCCATGTGGACTCTCCATGCAACCGAGAAAATTCTCTAAGACCCACACCCGTGCGAAAAGTCCACACGGGCATGGATATTCACAAGCCCAACTCACAGGGGCAAACGCACTCCCCTGTGTCTTCTCGGGATGGAGAGATCCTCTGCAGAGATTCGCATGGGTGTGTGAAAATTATCCACGTCCGTTTGTGGTTCACAAGGTCGCCCACAGGGGCGAGTCCACGCCACTGTGTGCTCTCGGGATAAACCGCCCAACTCTGCAGGAATTCACACGCCCATGCGGAAATTACCCACGGCCGTGTGACAGTCGCATGGTCGTTCACAGGGGCAACCGCACGCCCCTGTACCTTCTCTAGATGAGCTCGCACTGCAAATCCACGGGCGTGCAGAAATTCCACACGCCCATGTGTTTTCTCTAGATGCCTTAGAAAATTCTGCAGGCTCTGAAGAAATTTTTTTTTAACATGTTTACACACTCAGAGCCTGCCCTAATATGTAAGTTTTACCAGTGAAAAACATGTGAAATAGCTCAAACGACCAAAACTTCACCAAAACACATGAAAGCACAAGATAACACCAACGGTCCATAAGAAACGCATAGCAATGGCCTATAAGAATCAAAACACCAACACTCAATCTCTTATTCATGCAAACACTAAATTAAAAACTAGGAAAACAGTAATTGCTTGGGTTGCCTCCTAAGAAGCGCTTGTTTTACGTCAAAAATTATGGAGGCTTGAAAATAGTATGTTCCTCCCAACTAGACATTGGATAGCTACTTCCCTTAAACCAAAAATTTGCTTGCCGGGGTGGAATATTTGTTGGAGAGTCCAACCATTTTACCTTTGGCCTCCAAGGAAAGAATTTGGGTTGAGAATTGTCCAAGTTTAGCATAGGTGGGTCATTGGATGGTTTCAATCTCATACCCACATCTTCTCCCAAACCCAAAATCTCTTTCTTGCAATTTATGAATTGATCAATCCCAAAGAGAGATGCGTGTTCCATTACCTTAGTAGTCGCTTCTTCTTCAATTTCAACTTGAAAATAATCTGTCTTCGCTAACTCTCCTTGCATCATTTCTTGCTCACAAACATACTGTCCACTCAAACAATCATCATATTGAGTGAACGGTTCTTCTTGTATCCTCTCGATCTTGACAACATCATGCTCGTTCCGTCCCACTTCTTCATTGTCATTCACTACCACATTTTCCCTACAAGGAACTTGACTTGCTTGCTCAAATACTTGTTGTTCCTTGGAGAGTGTGTCAAGTATCCCTCCCAATTGATGCTCAAGGTTTTTATAGGAGGCTTCATGACATCTTCGTGTGGTCTCCATATTTTGGACGCAGACATCGGATGCTTCAATAAAGTTAGCTAATACTCTTTGTAACTGAAGTGCATCCTCGCCAAGTATCTCACCCCTTTGACATTCCTCTTGAGGTGTCTCCCAATGTTGTTCACCATTATTCCATAATAAGTTTGGGTAGCCCACTTCAATTGGATGATAAGCATTGTAACATGGAATGTTTTGTTGTCATGAAGTAACAATTCTATCAACCTTTTTACTAAGAGCTTCGACCTGCAAATATAGAGCAATGATTGGGTCAATCATCATTTAAAATCATTGCAAGAAAAAGTAAGACATGCTAAAAGAAAACAAATGAGAATGATGGAAGAATAAGAAAGTGTGAAATAATTTTTTTTATTTTTTTTATTTTTTTAGAACAAATCAGAACGGTGATAGAGAAGAGATGTGAAATAGAATGAAGGGAAAATAACTAAGAAAACAAAGTGCAAAGTATCTCTAAATGCCAACTACACGGCAACGGCGCCAAAAACTTGACAAGATCCCCTTGCGTATATCCCGCAAGTGCACAGGTTTGTCGAAGTAATAATCCCGGGTGAGCGGGTATCGAATCCACAGGGAGTAGGGAGCAAAGACACTTAATTCGATTCTTAGCTATATGGAATATCAACAATCATAAGTGTGACAATGATTCAATTCTCAACAATTAAAAGCAACAAGTAAGAGAGCAAAAGTAAGGAGGAGGTAAGGCAATCGATAAAGATGTGGTACTCAGATGATGCTTCACCTAGGATAATCGCTTCAAGTGCAAGAACTCTCTATTACGCTTCCTAACCAATCCAATGGTGAGTCGTGGAAATCCTTACATACATAGTCCAAAATCTAAGGTCAATTATGCCTAACTCTATTCATGTCCCAGAGGAGAGATAAAATAATCTCTCAACCTCGTACTCGAATAAAGTTGCAATGAGCTCTAAGGATTCCATGTGATAAATCTCTTCCTTATTATAGACCTAACCCTTTGGTCCAGGTGGAAGGTCCCTAACCACAATTGAGCCCTACATACTAAGATCACCTCAACGCTTTACTCCGTTACACGCGCAACTAAGCCCCAGCGGAAGTTCATCCCTTAGACCATTCACTCTATTATGACCACAAAGAACTCGAGGAACGGAGGTAGAATCTATCAAGCCGGAGGGGAAAGGGGACGCTCCTGTACCTCTCGACTCACCCTCTCAACCCTCTCCAACCTAGCTTTGTCTAACGCTCGTGGTGTGTTACTCACTCACAAGGTCACCAACAAGAACTCTCAACCCTAGTGTCACTCTAGCGGAAATGTTTATACAATCAAGCATTCAAGGTTGGAACTCACAATAAACATCAATTTATTGAAAGCATAATAAAGAAGTTCAAAGAAACGAATACATCCTAGAGTTCACAATCACCCAAGTACCCACTAGGGGTTTAGCTCTCCATGGAGCTAAGTATAATCAAAGAAATCGAATGTAAAAGCAATGAATCCATAAAGAAACCCCCATGATGGTCATGTCGATGGTCTTGTGGAGAGTCCTCTACTCATCACAAGGGATCCTTTGTCCAGCCTAGGATACACCTCGCCGGATCGATGCCGACGAAAGCTCTCCCAATAACCTTCTTCCAACTGACGAGCGATGTCGGAGCCATAAAACCTCTCCAAAACCCTAGCCAATACCCCTCAAAACCCTAGCCGAAGCCCTCTCTCAAATTGCGGAAAAGATGGAGAAAAGAATACCAAAATCGGGGCTGATTCGGTTTTAAATAGGGCTGGAATCGGGCGACTACAAGGGCGTGGATGCTCCACGTGCCCGTGCGGAATTTCCACACGGGCGTGGGTAATTTCCACACGCCCATGTAGACTCTCTGAAACTGTCATTTTCGGCAGGCTGAGAACAGTAACTGCTACAGTGTTTGCTACATCAATTTGCTATAGTAACCTGCTATAGTACTATGCCAAAAAATACTCCCGAATCCACTTTTCATCAAGGTAACATAAACGGGCACACGTTTATGCCGTGGATCGCTTTGCTTCTTCAATGATGGATAAGTTGATGGAGATCTTGTTCTATGTGCATAAGTCGGAATGCTTTAGTGTGACTGCCCTTGTGCCCCTCCAAATGGTTGTGCAAACTCAAATACGGGTAGGTTGGCACACACTCTAGCATGTCGCACCTGACTTATATCTTTGCGTTTGAACCTTAGTAAGATTTTCTCCAAAATCGATGCATTGTTCCACATTGGCTTCTTTCCTTCATAATTGGTTTCACAACCCTACCTGCATAAAAGTAACATAAAAACACACATATTAATGTAAAAACCCGAGAAATGTAATGCTCAATATAAGAAAAGAATGCTTCGCATTCATATCACACAAGGACTTATCAGTGGGTATCGTATCCAAAAAGAATAGGGAGTAAAAATACTTAAGTTGTTTCTTAACTAAGCGAAATATAAATAGTGATTTGTGCTGTAAGATGTAATGCAAACAAAAGTAAAAGAGACAAGAGAGAGCACAAGTAAAGGGGAGGTAAGGCAATCGATATAAATGGAGTACTCAGATATTGATCCATCTAGGACAATCGCTTCAAGTGCAAAACCCTTTATTATGCTTCCTAACTAATGCATTAATGAGTCATGGAGATCGTTTAATATATGATCCCAAATCTAAGGTCAACCATACCCAACCCTATACATGTCCCGGAGGAGAAATTGAACAATCTCTCAACCTTACACTCATATAGAATTACAATAAGTTCTAGGGATTCCAAGTGATAAATCCTCTTTCTATATGTAGACCTAACCTTTTGGTCCAGGCAGAAGGTCCCTAGCAACAATTAAGCCCTAGATACTAAAATCACTTCAACCCTTTACTCCATTGCACTCGCAATTAAGCCCCAGTGGAAGGTCATCCCTTAGCCCATTCACTCTATTATGACCGCAAAGAACTCAAGGAATTGGATGTAGAATAAATCACACAGGAGGAGAAAGGCGACACTCCGCTACCTCTCGACTCACCCTCTCAACCCTCTCCAATCTAGCTTTGTCTAACTCTCGTGGTGTGTCATTCACTCACAAGGGTTACCAAAAAGAACTCTCAACCCTAGTGTCACTCTAAGGGAGTATTCATACAATCAATGCATTCAAGATTGGAACTCAATAAAAACATCAATTAATGAAAGCATAATAACAAGGTTCAATGAAATGAATACATCCTAGGATTCACAATCCAAGTACCCACTAGGTGGTTTAACTCTCCATGGAGCTAAGTACAATCAATGAAATCGAATGTTAAAGCAATGAATCCATAGAAAACCCTCTCGATAGTCATAACGATGGTCTTGTGGAGAGTCCTCTACTCGTCCAAAGGTCCCTTTGTTCGCCCTAGGGATACACCTCACCGGATCGGTACCGACGAAAGCTCTCCCACTAACCTTCTAACAAAAAGAGCGCGATGTCGGAGCCATAGAACCTCTCCCTATCCCTAGCCAATACCTTTGACAACTCTAGCCGCAGCCCTCTCTTAAGTTGGGGAAAAGATTGAGAAAAGAATTCTAAAATTGGGACTAAAATCTGCCTTAAATAGGGTTGGAATTGGGAATCCACACGCCCATGCGAATATTTCACATAGCCCGCGTGGAATTAACGCACGGGCATGTGGAATTTCCACATGCCCATGTGGCTTCTCTGGATATCTCCTTCTTCGGCCAGTAGTGAACAGTATCTGCTATAGTATTTTACTACAGTATCGGTCTGAAACACTCCCGAAACCATGCTTTTATTGAGGTAACATAAATGGGCACACGTTTATGTTGTAGATGGTTTTGCTTTCATCGAGCTAACATAAATGGGCACATGTTGGTGGAGATCTTGTAACACATGCACAAGCCGGATACTTAGAATGTGACTGCCTCTGTGCCCCTCCAAATCATTGTGCTAGCTTGAATACAAGGAGGTTGGCACACATTCTAGCATCTTGAACCCAACTTATGTCTTCGCGTTTGAACCTTCTCAAGATTTCCTCCAAATGGTGCACTCATGATCTACATTGGCTTCTTTCTCTAAGATTCGGCTTCACAAGCCTATATGCATGAAAGTAATATAAATACACACATATTAGAGTTAAACCCCGATAAAAGTAATGCTCATCATAAGGAAAGAACACTTCGTATTTTTATCACACAAGCACTTATCAACTTGCGGGTCACACGCAAGGGACGTTGTCAAAACTCAAGTTCGATGTTTAAAGGGACTATTTTTAGTTTGTTTCTTGTTTTAATTTCTTTGAAAAAAAATAGTTACTAACTCATTAAGCCTTGTGGACACTTATTGGTTTATTGTGCATTGGGGGCGGAAAGAGCTACCACCTATAAAATGTAAAGCTACTCTTATAAGTCAGATACTAATTATGCCCTAATGAGAGAAAGAGCTATCTCATAGCATGAGTGAAAGCTACTACCCCGGTAGAAAGAGATACCACCTCGAAAGTGTGAAAGCCACCTTAGCGGCCACTTAGGAAAGGGCTGCCTTAAAGGATGTGTTAAGCTACTACCTTCTCTTTTCTTTTAATACATAAATAACTCCCTCTCACTTAGATCTTTGAGGAGTATACGTTGGGTTGACTTGAATTAGTTTACACACACTTACACGATATCAAGTTATTGTCCTTTTTTATTCAAGTTTTTCGCTAGAGCATGGATTTTTCTTATTTGGTGTTGGAATGTTTCCTTGCTTGTAGAATCTTCCTTTACATGCTTTTGGTGAACCTAAGGCCAAGCACTTCCAATTTTCCTTCTGAGAGGCTTTAATGTTTTATTTTTTCTTGAGGACAAGAAAAGCTTAAGTATGGAGGAGTTTGATAAGTGCTTGGGTATAAGTAATATGAAGTATTTTTTTATATTGAGCATCACTTTTATCATATTTTATCGCTTATTCGTGTGTATTTGTGTTCTTTTGTGTGAGTAGGGTTATCGAGACAAAGTTGGATGAAACAAAGCAAAATAGATCATGGATGCAATTGTTGATGATGTTCTTGGATTTGATAAATGTGAAGATAAGAGTCATGCTCAAAGACATGTGGGTGTGTGCCGACCTCCATTGTGCTCAAGCGAATACACAAAGTGGAGGGGCACAAAGACAGTCACACTCATGTGTTTTGACTTATGCAATGCTAGTCAGATCTTTGTCAATGTGATTTTATTGAAGACGCAACATGATCTACAGCATATATGTGTGCTATTCATGTAGCTCGATGATAAGAATGGATTCGAGGGAGCATTTTGGGAAAGTAATATAGCGATTCATCGTAGCAAATCACTATAGTGAAATCAATGTTGCAAAACCACTATAGCAAAACCACTGTAGCAGTTATTGTTTATAGCTTACAGAAAACCAAAATCTAGAAATCCACACACCTGTGTGGATACCCAATTCTAGCCCCTGTAAATACCATGACTTGAGACGTTTTGATGGACGCGCTCACAACTAGGTTTTGGAGAGGCTTTGCTTAGGTTTTTGGAGCGGTTCTACGGCCTTTAACATTGCGTTCCTTTGGAGGAGAGTTATTGAGCGAGCTTTGGTCATCACCGATTCGGTGAGGTATGCCCTAGGCTTGACAAGGGAACCTTTGGAGAAGATGAGGCGGCTCTATAAGACCATCAATATGGATTACAAGGGGATTTTATCTATGGATTGCATGTTTTCACTATTGATTTCATTATTGATTGTGTATTACTCCATGAAGAGCTAAACCCCTAGTGGGTGCTTGGACTTTGTAAAGCCTAGGATGATTTTGTTTCATTGACATTTATTATACTTCTTTAATTAATGTTTTAATTGAGTTCCATCCTTGAATGCTTGTTGTATTGATTTTTCCATAGAGTGACACTAGGGTTGAGAATCCATCTTGGTAATCCTTGTAGATGAGTGGCACTCCATTAGGATTAGACAAAGCTAGGTTGGAGAGGGTAAAGAGGGTGAGTCGAGAGGTAGCAGAACGTCCTCTTTCCTTTCGGTGTGATTTACCCTACCTCCACGTTCCAAGAGTTTTTTGCGGTCATGATGGAATGAAGTACTACGAGACAAACTCCATTGGGGCTTAGTTGAGCAAGCAATAGAGTAAAGTGTTGAAGTAATCCTTAGTGCTGGGGCTTATTTGTGGCTAGGGGTCTTTCGCCTGGACCAAAGGGTTAGATTTATATTAGAGAATAGGGTTTATCACTTGAAATCACTAGAGCTTTAAGCAATTTTGCATAGTGTGAGGTGTCGAGAGTATTCCTTTATGCCGAGGTATAGTGTAGGGTTAGTCACGCTTGACCATATGTTTGGGATCGTGTGTATTTGGATTTCCATGACTCATCAAACATCAGTTAGAAGGCATAATGATTAGTCTTGCACTTGAAAAAATAGTCCAGGGTGAGCAGGGGTGAGCAATGTCCAGGTGCCCCATTTTCTATAAATTGCCTCTCCTATTCCTATTTCGCTTTCTTTTCTTTTTCTTTATTTTTATTTGCATTGATATTGTTTACACAACTCATCAATCATTTTCACTATAGTTAAATAGCAGTAGTTGCGTTTCTGAGTAATATTCCCTAATCTTGCAGTTCATACACTCAAGAGGTAATTAATTACTTCGACAATCCATAATCTTGTAGTTCATACACTCAAGAGGTGTGTCATCTGCTACAGTACTTTACTATAGTCTCTTCACAACTGTGGTCTAAAAACTCATATCTTGAGTCCGCATTACCGGTCACACGTCCATGTGGTAGGCTATAAGACTTTTTTTCATCGACTCATCCTTAAAAGGTCTTGCGTTCTTCACAAAGAGAAGGAGCATGAAGATGTGATTGCTTTTGTGCCCTTCCAACTAGCACATTGGCTTGAATCTCATTGGAAGTTGGCACACATCTCCACATTCATGAACTCCTTTCATGTCTTGGTCCTTGAATTGAACAAGAACTCCCAACAATGTGTCTTAATATCATATCTTTGCTTCTTTTTAACACTTCAAGGCATTCACAACCTAGTTGCACAAAAGAACACCAAATACACTATATGAGACATAAACCATGGTAAAAATGATGCTCAATGCATATAAAACATATAGAAAATATGTCTATTCAAGCACTTATCAGTAACCTAACTTCTAAAGCTTTAAACAATATTAGACGAATGTGTATAATACTAGATTCTTTACCAGCTAACTAGAGTAATAAATTCCCCAACTTGAAAAATCAAACATTCTATACATTACCAAAGGATCTCACTAGTGATAAGTGCCTAAATGTATGTATTTTACTATATATATTTTATATGTATAGCATGTATTTTTTTAAGAATTAATGCCTGTTTTATGCTTAATCGAGTGTTATTTGCTTTGTAGTGCACAGAGAAGACATAGAGAACATGAGGACAAGATTAGGGTGAAAAACAAAAAAAATCCAGGTTTCGTAGTATTGTTGCGTATTTGCTGTAGCAGATTACTGTAGCTAGAGTACTATAGCAATTTCACATTAGCAGCTACTACAACACCTAGAAGTCTTTTGGGATAGAGACTTTTGCCTAACTCATGCGGCCACATGAAGGCCGTATAAGCCTCGGTATGCTGTAGAAATTGAGGGTATTTAAGGCTTCTTCTGTAGCAAATAAGGGAACTTTTCCTTGGTCCTTTGGGCTACCTCCACACTTTCTTAAGACTTTCTGGCCATCTTTCAGTGGCGATACTTGTGGAAAATAAGCACACATCATCACCAAGAGGGAGAGGACCAAAGAAAAAGGAGTTGGAGTGACGATCTAAGCCACCATTGCAAACCATTCCAAGGTTCACCCATTAATTAGATCAAGATCATCTAGGGAGTCTTCGAGCTTGCCATCCCATTTTTACATCATTCGATGTTTTAAGTGATTTTAAAAGCCATACGGCCATACTGGGGTGTATGGAGGGCATCTGAGATGAACACAGTGCAAATCTAGTGGCTCTGTGACATCTCAGATGGCCCCCAAACGGCCCCCATATGGGGCCGTCTGAGTGCGCAGGATCTTTCGGCCGAGAGATGCCTCACGGCCCATACGGCTCCCATACGGGGCCGTATGGGTGCCATATGTGGCGTGCTTGCCCTTTTGAAAGACCCTCGCTTCTCTCTCTCTTCCATTCTCTCATTTCTCTCATCTTTCCACCGATTTTCTCTTTTCTTTCTCACTCATTTATTGGCCAAATCACCTCATTTTTTCTCCTAAAAATTCTCTCCATCCATTGGAGACTTCCATCTTGTGGTTTTTCTCGAGTTTAAAGCTTGTTTTCTCAAGATTTCATTGGTATGCTTTTTCAATGCCCTAGTTTTATCTTTTTCATTTCTTATGCATTCTTGGAGCTTTTGTGTGGAATTTCTTTAGCATTTTGCTTAGTTTGGATGATATGAATGTCATGGATGGATTTTCATTCAAATTTATGTAAAAAGTTTTTCATTCCAGGAATATAGGGGAAACTCTTGCCACATGAATAGTGACCATACGGCCCCCATATGGCCGTATGACCACAAAATTTTGATTTTTCATTTGTTTTCTGTATCTCTTGTATTTTATTTTGATTTGTCTTGTATCCCTATAAGCTTGAACAAGGTTTATCTTAATTGTAGGGATTCCTCACACTAAAAGACTCGCCTCCAAACACCCAAAAACAACTAAACCCTCATCTACACCGGATGAACCCATCTTCAAGTTGGCCCATCATCGAGAGAAACATGATACCTTGAAGAGAAAACCATTTGGGATGTTGTGTTACATCGATTGGAGGCTTGTGGAGAGCCTTGGGATAGAAAATCAAGTCAAGCAGTGGCTATCACATAATTGTTGGGATAAGCTTTTTGCCATTAATGAGCCAACCTTTCGCCAATTAACCTTGGAGGTTTTGAGTACTTTTGAGGCACGACAAGAATTTGTACTATACACCACTTGGACTTTGCCAAGTATTTGGGAATCTATGATGATGAGTTTATCAATTCGATGATTGGTGACCGTCTTAAGCTTGATTTCCCAAGTGATGTCAGTAGAAGCCGCTATTGGGTGACCTTGGGAGGTAGTGACTAGACCCGAAAAGCCTCATGCATAACAAACCGGCACACAGATACATTCATGTTTTGATTTCTTGTTCTAATTGTGGCCGGACTGATAGCAAGGGGATGGTCACATAGTCTGATCTTTACACGATGTATTGCATCTTCGAGCAGCGCCCTACTCATCTTGGGCACCTTGTTCCTGATGCATTTCTTCACCAGGGATCGTATACGCGATTAGGAGCTATATTTGATGGGCCCTGTGTGACTAGATTGATCCGTGGCATGGGTTTATTCCAGCAGACTCGAGGTATGACCATTGTAGGAGGTGTAGCACCCCTTGGGAAGGCCCACATATGGCCGATAGGCTTGGTGGTGAGCGAGCGTGCGAGTGGCAGACCCACACGTCCCCGGGCCACTAGCGAGTCCAATCAGTAAGAGACAGAGCACACAGAGTCAGAGTCTGAGGACACTCTTGCCCCTACCCCCGGCACTATATCATTACCTGATTTCGATATGAGACTGAGGAGGATTGAGGGAGAGATTCTGGTTGTGTATTAGGAGCAGCGCGAGATTCGTAGGCAGCTTCACTAGATCATTGAGGGATAGCGTTGACTCGAGGAGGATTTTCACTGTTTCATCACCTCGTACAATTGTTCATCCTCACACACCATGACCACTTCTTCTACCACCATGCCACCACCACCGACACCAGATTGTGATGAGTAGCAGCCCATTTGAGCATGGACACACATTATCTACTTTAGTTTGCTTTGTTTTGTGTTTTGTATTTTGATGAGTTGGCATGGTTCTTACCTTACCGACTTGTGTTGTTGAACTTTATTTTCTTTTCATCTATGTGTTTTGTTGACTACTCCCTAGTTTCATCCTTGTGTTTGTATTTGTAAATTTCTGTGGAATGATGATGTCCCCTTTTTGCCACGTAGGGCATTGAGGGAATTTGGTGAGCTTTGCTAATTTTAAATGGTGTGTTTGCACCGATATCAGCATTATTTTCTCTATCATTTCCCAAACTTGAGAGAGAACGGCAGCTAGGATTTGAGAGGTATGGCTAGGTCTTTGGAGAGGTTCTACGGCTCTGACATCGCGTGCCATTTGGAAGAAGATTAGTGGGAGAGCTTTCATCGGCATCGATCCAGCGAGGTGTATCCTAGGCCAGATAAAGGGACCCTTGCGATGAGTAGAGGACTCTCCACAAGACCATCACCATAACTAACGAGGGGGTTTTCTATGGATGCTTTGTGTTTACATTCGATTTCATTGATTATTCTAGCTCCATGGAGAGCTAAACCCCTAGTGGGTACTTGGGTATTTGTGAACCCTAGGATGTATTCATTTCATTGAATCTCTTTATTATGCTTTCAATTAATTGATGTTTATTATGAGTTCCAATCTTGGAGACTTGATTGTATGAATACTCCCCTAGAGTGACACTAGGGTTGAGAGTTCTTGTTGGTAACTCTTGTGAGTGAGTGACAAACCATAAGAGTTAGACAAAGCTAGATTGGAGAGGGTTGAGAGGGTGAGTCGAGAGGTAGCGGAGCGCCCCCTTTCCCCTCCGGTGTGATCTATCCTACCTCCACGTTCCAAGAGTTCTTTGCGGCCATAGTAGAGTGAATGGGCTAAGGGATGACCTTCCACTGGGGCTTAGGTGCGAGTGCAACGGAGTAAAGCGTTGAAGTGATTTTAGCACCTAGGGCTTAATTGTGGTTAGGGATCTTCCACCTGGACCAAAGGGTTAGGTCTATACATAGGAATAGGGTTTATAACTTGGAATCCCTAGAGCTCATTGCAATTCTCTGCGAGTGCGAGCTTGAGAGGTTATTCAATCTCTCCTCTGGGACATATATAGAGTTAGGCATGGTTGACCTTAGATTTAGGATTATGTAATTAAGGATTTCCACGACTCATTGTTTCATCAATTAGGAAGTACAGTGGAGTGTTCTTGCACTTGAAACAATTGTCCTAGGCGGATCAATATCTGGGTACCCCATCTTTATCGATTGCCTTACCATCTCCTTTACTTGTGCTCTCTATCTTGTTGGTTTTATTTCCGTTATTTCATATTTTGTCACAGTTATCACTATTCATCTTCTACATTAGTTAAGAAACAACTTAAGTGTCTCTAGTTCCTACTCACTATGGATACGATACCCATTCATCTGGGATTATTACTTCAACACCTGTGCACTTGCGGTTTAAATGCATATACAGATGTGTCAAGTTTTTGGCGCCATTACCGGGGAGTAGCCGTTTAAAGATACTTTGCACTTTGTTTTCTTAGGTATTCATTCATTCTATTTCATATCTTTTTTTCTATCATCATTCTGATTTTGTTTTCTTTCTTTTGGCACAGCTCTAGGTTATGACCTGTGGGAACCCTTTGGTATTTATTGAAGGAGATCCCGAGCTCGAACGTACACTTAGAAGAAAAGGGAAATAACTTGTGCAAGAATAGTCTAATCTAGCTGAATTGGAAGTAGAAGAATCTGAAAACATGGCAAAACAGAATGAGTAGCTGCGGACATTATCTGATTATGCCAGAGCTTCAGTATTGCAGACACAATCGAGCATTATGCGTCCCCCGATTATAGCTCAAAACTTCGAGCTGAAGCTAGTATTCATCCATATGTTGCAGCAATCCGCACAGTTTAATGGTTTGGCAGATGAGGATCCAAACAGTCATATAGAGAACTTTCTCGAGATGTGCGACATGCTTAAGATAAACGGGGTAACAGATGATGCCATCAAGTTGAGAGCCTTCCCATTTTCCTTGAAAGGGAGAGCGAAGCAGTGGCTACACTTGTTGTACCCTGTCCTGATTTAGACCTCGGGGCTATTTAGATTTTTATGCTTGCATTAAGGGTAAAATGGTCATTTTGCACTAGTGGCATCTTTGCATGACTACACTGTAAGTTGTGTGTGAAAAATTGCCAAAAACAGGGTGCAATTCGGTCATTTGGATTTTGTTCCCATTCCTGTGTTATAGGGGCAATAGAGTGATTTAGAGACTTTGTAGCGACCCATTACTGTAGTTAAACCAGCCTATTCCTGTAGTTTTTGCAGGCCAACACTATTGATTCTGTCTAGTATTGTAGTATCCCAATACTGTAGCAAGAATCGCACTATAGCAGCCCAGCACTGTAGCAACCCGACAGTGTAGCAGGCCGAGAGTTAATATCCAAATCCTTTTCTTTTCCTTCTTCTTTCCTTCTCCTACTTTGCTTCTTCATGCCGGCCGAACCCTCAAAATATAGAAACTATTTCTGGCGCCCAATTTTGTCGCACCAACATCGAAAATTTACTTCTCATATCCTCTTGAGTAAGGTAAGAGCCTTTATCCGAGTTTTTAGTATGTATTTCTTCCGTATTTTCAATGTATTCATTGTTTAGAATCCTAGACTATACCCTTAGATTTTCCATGATTTGTTGGAGTTTTTGGGCTTAAAATCAAGCCTTTGATGTTGTCAATAGTTATTCATGAAAATTGTGGCGAAATTCCATTGTTTGATGTTGTAAAATGAGAGAAAATCATTTGTAAGGTTTGGGTTTTACTGAAGTAATCCCGAAGTTACTGTAGCACCAAAAATTTTGAGCCTTTCTGGTATTTCTTTGGTCCGCATTGAAGCTCTCCTTGCCCTGAACTCATTGGAACTAGGTTTATTCCATTCTGAAGTCGTTTGGGTCCAAAATGACAATGTTTTGCCCTAAAACCCTAAGGTTTCGTATTAGACATGTATAATTGTGTTTTCATGCATTTTCTTTTGGCCATCATTCTTATGTTCATTAGAATTTGGATTCCCTGGTTGTATTTAGGTGGCGAAGCATCCTCTATGGGGAAAGAACTCGCCGAACAGTGTGCGCGTCTCAGGACGAGATGACTGGTTCTGTGAGTGGTTAAATTTATAATTGCATAGATTTAATAAGAATACTAAAGTATTTCTTCATGTGTTTTATCACATAAATTTGATGATAAATTGGTTTCCTTCATATATATTTTGAGTACGAATTTACTTGAAATGGTTAAACCTACAATGCTTATACCTATTTATTTTGAAAGAAACATTTTTACTTGCTTTCCCGTATTTATATGCAAATGGAATATGGTTTGATGTATATTTCTGTATTTATATGCAAATGAAATATGGTTTGATGTATATTTCCATATTTATATTCAAATGGAACATGGTTTGATGTACATTTCTTGGTTTAAACATTGTATGATGGATTCTTTGAATTGGAAATTGGAAAGAATTATATTGTGGCATTCAGTTTTGATTGTGACGGGCGGTCTTTTAGTCCGACAACTGCGAGTGTGGGGGTTCCACGGTCCGGCTGATGGGGAGCCGGCATGGTTAACCCCCGGGTTTACCCACAGTCGAGGCGGTGCACAGAGCCATTGACAGGGGGTTCTTTTATGTGAGAAACCCTGGGTCACCACACGGGGATCTCAGTGGCCAACACAAAGGAAAGGCAACCTTTTTAAATTTAAAAAAAACAAAAATTTAAAAATCCTTGGTGGTCTCATAGCTAGTCGCGGCCATGATTAGCGTGGGAATTGTTTTAGGCCAGCCTGTGTTTTGGAGCTATGTTCATTGTGTTTTAAAATGTTATTTGCTTTTGATGAACCTTGTGTTATTTGTTAATATGTTGAATACTTAGAATTGATTTTATATGTTACTATTCGTGTGGAATTACTATTTGAAAAACTTTATCACTCTATTACATCTATACTGACCTTACTCACTGGGTAACATCTGTTACTCACCACTCCCTTTTGTTTATCTTTTCAGACTGCGACGTTGGGTAGAGTTGTACTGTTCAGCAGTAGAGTGACTTATCTGTACTTCTTGTTTAGGTTTGTTATAGTATGCATGTAAAATTTATGGATCCACTAGACTTGACCTTTATATGTTGTTCATGTATTTGTATTTTTTGGTTGTATCTGAAACCTTTGTTTGTTCTATTGTTGATGCTACTTGTGTTTATGGCCCCTAGTGTCAGGGAACCCTTTTGTGATCTTATTATTATTTTGTCATCTAGTTATGTAATTGTGATAACAGGTTTATATTGAGCCTTACGGCGACTTGAATATGGGGCCGTTGTGGGACCAACTTCTTGTCATCGTCGTGGTTGGCACGTGCCCGGTTAGGTTCGGGGCGTGACAACACTCATTATCTTGAGCATCAATGACCACATGGGAGGAGATGGTAGAAGCTTTTCTTGACCGTTATTTCCCTCCCAGAAAATATGCGAAGCTTAGGAATGAGATCTCATCCTTTGTACAATTGGAATTGGAGTCTCTATTTGGGACGTGGGAAAGGTTCAAGGAGCTCCTGAGAAAGTGCCCGCAACATCGATTCCCGGAGTGGATGATTGTTCATACCTTTTACAACTGTTTAAATCCGAGTACAAGGTAACTCTTGGATGCGACAGCAAGAGGTACCTTAGGTAGCAAGACCCACGATGAGGCCCATCAACTAATTGAAGAAATGTGGTTAAACAACTACCAAAGGAATGTTGGGAGAAGAAGAAGTTGGCCGGCCTCTATGAGATAGATGTAGTAACCTCATTGGCAGCTCAAGTGGAATCATTGAGTAAGAAGTTAGATCTCCTAACTTCGAATAGAGTAGCGGCCGTGACTACCTGCACCGGGTGTGGTGGAGGACATGCTCCCTCCAATTGCAGGATCTCTATTGGTGACGCGTCTTCTTTCGAGAATGTCGATTTTGTAGGCAATGCTATGAGGAATCAAGGAAACCCATACAGAAACACCTACAATCCGTGTTGGAAGAGTCATCCCAATTTCTCATGGAGCAACCAAGGTCCACAAAAGGCCATGGGGCCACCGGGTTTCCAACAACAACAGCAAGCTCCAAACATGATAAATAGAGTTTTAGGTTTGGAGACATGGATGAAAGATTTGAAGAAGGCCTTAACTAGGTTTGTTCAATCATCTGATATAAGGTTCCAATTAGTGGAAGCTACATTTCGCAACCACATCGCCTCTTTGCATAATCTTGAAACTCAAGTAGGGCAGATTACGAAGTCCTTATCGGAATGCCCACAAGAAAGCTTGCCGAGTAACACTGAGACCAACACTAAAGAGCATATGAAGGCGATCACTTTGAGAAGTGGTCGTGAGGTTGAGGGTAAGCTTTCGAGTGAGAAGCCCAATGAACATGCACCCAAGGTTATAGAGGTTGAGAAGGGAGCAAGCAAAGAGAAGGAGGTGATACCCCCACCTTTCAAGCCAAGAATCCCTTATCCCTCTAGATTGAAGAATGACCAAGGGGATGAACATTACAAGAAGTTCCTGAGTTTGTTCAAACAACTCCACATCAATATTCCTTTTGTTGAGGCATTGGCTCAAATGCCTAAGTATGCAAAATTCTTAAAAGATTTGTTGACCAACAAGAGGAAGTTGGAGGATAGTGCTTCAGAGATCTTAGATGCTTCTTGCTCGGCGGTGATGAAATGGCATTGGTGGACTCAGGGGCCAGTATAAAGAAGAAAGACCCGGGAATTTTCATCATTTCATGTAACATTGGCAATTTGGGTAAAGAAATGGCATTGGCGGACTCAGGAGCAAGTATCAACGTTATGCCATACACCTTTTTTCAGATGCTAGGCTTGGGAGAGCCTAGCCCCACTCGGATGATTTTGTAATTGGCGGATCGAACAGTGAGACATCTGAGGGGTATCATTGAAGACGTGCTTGTCAAGGTGGACAAGTACATCTTTCTTTTAGACCTTGTGATGGTAGACATCGATGAGGATGCGGATGTACCCTTGATATTTGAGAGGTCATTCTTGCGGACTTCCAAAGCATTGATTGACATGGACGGCAGAGAGTTAACATTGAGAGTTGGAGATGACAAGCTCACATATCGCCTTGCTGAAGTCATGCAGCATTCTCTTGATTTCGATGATACTTTGTATTTTCTAGACACTACTGATGAGATTGTTGCTGAATATATATAGAAAATGTTCAATCTGGACAAGTACGAGAGTTTGTTTGACCAAGAGGTGGACAATGAAAGAATCATAATGCTTGGTAATGACGATAGGGAAGTATTTTTTCCTTCATAAACCCCCGTGAGGTAAGACAAGGTATGTCAAGCTAAGTAACGTTAAACAAGCGCTTCTTTGGAGGCAACCCAAGTGTTTCCTATTTTTTTAATTTGGTAGTTTAGTGTTTGCTTGAATAAATTGTTGAGTGTTGGTGTCTTGATTTGTAGATACTTTTGCTGTGATTTTCTTGTGGACTTGTAATTTCACCATGTGTTTTCATGTGAATTTGATGAAGATTTGCTCGTTTGAGCTATCTATCATGTTTCTCACTGGTATAGTTTGCATATTAGGGTAGGCTCTGAGTGTGTAAACATGTTCAGAAATATTTTGCAGAGCCTGCAGAGTTTTCTAAGTCATCTAGAGAAAACACATGGGCGTGTGGAATTAACACACGCCCGTGGTTTTGTATTGTAAGGTCATCCAGAGAAGGCAGAAGGGCGTGGACTCACCCCTGTGAACGGGAAAGTGATTTTCTGCAGAGACTTGGCAAACTATTCTGAGAGCACACAAGGGCGTGGACTCACCCCTGTGGGCGAACTTGTGAAATACACACGGGCGTGGGTAATTTCCACACGCCCATGCGGATCTCTAGAGATGAGCTCTCTCTATCCCGAGAAGACAGAGGGGCTTGCGGCTGCCCTTGTGAGTTGGGCTTGTGAATGCCCACGCCCGTGCGGAATTTCCACACGGGCGTGTGAAACACTTAGCGATTCTTCTCGGTTGGACAGAGAAGCCACAGGGGCGTGCGGCAGCCCCTGTGGGTTTGCCACATGGGCGTGGGTATTTCCCACACGCCCGTGTGGCTGCGTTCAGAGAGGTTGAGTGTTTTCTTGAGAGCGCACAGGTGCGTGCATTTGCCCCTGTGACTCTCTTAGGTGGAGGCACACGGGCGTGTAAATTTTACATGCCCGTGTGGTTTTTGAAGGTATTAGAGAGCTGTGTTTCCTCTTTATAAACCATTCGAGCTTTACTCATTAACAAACCTCCGAACACTCAGGAAACATTCTTCGACCTTCTCCTGTTCTCTTGCTGTCTATTTTGCGTCAATTGTTTGAGCTTCTTACCAATTTCAAGGGTTTTAGCTTCATCTCAATGGTAAATCCTTGTTTTATCTTGTCGCTACACTAAGTCGATTCTATTCGATATTTCTTTGATTAAAATGGTGAATGTGCCTCGTTTTCATGCTAAAATTACTGTGATATGTTTTTAATGAGCTCTAGAATGGAGGAAGAGGTGTATTCGTGGATTTTACCACAAAGAGCCTTGTGGTTTTCATGCCCCGTGAATCCACATGGGCGTGTGGAATTTCCACACGACCGTGTGGATTCCTGCATTATTAAGTTGTCAATGAATTTGATCGATTCCTTTTCCAATACATGCAAGTATGGCTCCCAGATCAAAGAAGGTAGCTGGTAAGCATCCTAGAGAGCCTACTCTTGAACCAGAAAGCATGGAATTTACAATTCATGAACATGAAGCTCAATTTGAGCGACTAGCAAAGCTTAAGTTCGATCAGACACGAATCCCGGATGTGAGCTCCCTTAGGGAGGTACAATGAGCACATGACATGGCTGATGAGGTCGAGGAGTTACTATCGGTGGGTAGTTGGCGTAAGTTATTGATTATTCATGACCCTCTTATTCGCCTACTCACATTAGAGGTGCTCACTTCATTTGAGTTTGACTGCTCTTATGCTCATTTCAATAGCATCGACGCCATTCAGTTCAGAGCTTTTGGGCAGTATCACAGTATGAGTATCACACAGTTCTCTTTTAGGCTTGGTTTATATGACGAGGGGTTTATTGAGACGGAGGAGTATGAGGATCTACCAATTGACATTTTAAGAGGCTTAACTCCCCAGAAAGAATATAAAATACTATGTGGTAAGGGACGATATGAGCTAGGACTGTCTAAGGCTTCATGCCTTTCTCGACCTAGTTACAGATATCTTCACGCCATCTTGAGTAGGTCAGTGAATGGTCACTATGACAGTACAAGAGTCCTAAGCAAGCAGGAACTTCTATATTTATACTCTATGGTACGAAACGAGCCGATTTATTTGGGACACATCTTAGCGGAGTATCTGAAGCACCAAGGACAGTATCCAAGGCTTGGTGTCATTTTCTCGGGCCCATACATTACTAGACTCATCTTGGGGATGGGTTTACGAGACACGATCAGAGGGGCCGAGAAAACAATAGTACCCTTACCCATCGGGCTAGAAACAATGAGACTCATGGGTATAATCACGAAATATCCGGGTGGTGTTTATGCGCTAAATATGTCCCCACCAAAGCCTCTTGTATCCGATGAAACCACCGCAGAGGGGTCTCAACCAGCTTTAGAGTCACAGCTTGAGGGATATCAAATAGAGGCGGTACCTCATATGGCAGAGGATCCACCCCCAGTATGCATGTCTTCACCATCTCGAGCCCATGATCATTTTGAGAAGCTCGAGAGTGCTGTGGGGGTGATGCGGATAGAGGTCACTGAGGCCCGAGCAGAGATTGCTGAGATTCAGGCTACGCAGGCCACACAGCATATATTGTTAATGACATGATTCTACATGTTACAATGGATTTTAGAGAGAGACGTCGCCTCGTCATTTGTCCTATTGCCGAGAACTGTCCAGCACCTCCATCCCCTATTCTAGCACTGATTGACCCACCATGTACTTCATCACCAGCACCAGCACCAGCACCAGCAGAGGAGCCAGAGCACGACATTGACACTTGATTTGTTTTTTTTTAATTCTTTTACTTTTGCGAGTACATTAGGGATAATTAACAACTTAAGTGTGGGGAGGAGTTTCATAGTGCACACATCTTTTATATTAGTTTTGATTGATATACATGCTCACATAGCCAATGGTTGTTCACCTTAGTTGCAATGATTATATTCGTGAGTTTAGGAGAATTTTTAACATTGAATATCCTCATCCTCTAGTTTTTGCTTGAATTTCTAGGAAATTTTGCCCGTTTAACACTTGTTCTACTTCTCACTCTTGAAACCCTTTTGGAAACTCAAGTTTGATGTTAAAGGGACTAAGTATAGTTGTTTCTTTTGTTAATTAAAAAAAAGGATCAAAATAGTTTTATTTCTTATTTGTGCTTGTTGGATGGAAAAAGCTATCACCTATGAAGTATAAAGCTACCCTCATAAGTCTGATACTAGTTATGCCCTAATTAGAGAAAGAGCTATCTGTTTGCCCTATTTTTGAGGGACTTTTGGCGAGGGTTTTCGTGAGCACTTTGAAGGCATGGCGGCTAGTGTTTTGGAGGAGGTCTTTGGCGATATTGGGGGGCGTCCATCACCAACTTTCATCGATCTTCTCCCCGTCATAGCAAAGAGGGAGCCTTCGGCGACCTAACTACGGAGAAGGATTCTTCAAGACGTTGGATGACCCATCAAAGCCATCATCACGAATTTAAGGGGGTTTTACTTCATGGTTTTCATTGCTTTTAATTGTAATAATCATTGTTTTGTAACTTGCTCCATGGAGGGCTAAACCTTAGTAGGTATTTGGGCATGTGAACCCTAGGATTTATGTTTTTGTAATGATTTGCTTTATTTTTCTATTAATTCGAGTTGATTTGAGTTTTAACCTTGTATTCCCATTGCTTGCTTGTTTAATTAATCCTTGTGGTTGATTGGATTTGCATGATTTGTTACTTTGATGTGAGAGAGGTCTCCATTAGAGTTAGAACGTCAAGGTTAAAGAGGGTTGAGAGGGTGAGTCATGAGATAGTGGAGTGTCCCCTCTCCCTTCCGATTGAGTGTTTCCTATCTCCGTATTCCCTAATCTCTATGCAACCATATTTGGTGTGAGGCATGAGATTGAGAGATTTCTCCGCCGGGACCTTGTAGGGGGTTAGAGATCCTTCACCGGGAATTAGGGTTGGATCTATCCTTAGGAATCGGTTTCACTCTTAGGTGTCCCTAGAGCGTATTGCGGTCATATGGGGTGTGAGGTGTTGAGATTGAGCGATTTCTCCGCCGGGACCTTGTAGGGGACTAGTACCGGTGGCTTGGAAGCAAGGGCCGGTTGTTCTTCGATTACCTCGACTCATTAGACTCGGTTTAGAAGCATTTAGTGAATCGTGAGCTTCATGTTAGATCCTAGGGGGAGCATTGCCCGGGTACCTCATCTTTATTGATTGAGATCTCCTTTACTTGTTTTTTTGCTCGTTTGCTTGCTTATTAATTCTCTTGTAATTAGTTCATTTCATAATATCCATTGATTTCGACTAGATAACTAAGAATTGGTTAATACTAACACTTCCGTTCCCTGTGGATTCGATGACCCACTCACCGGGGTAATTATTACTTCGACACCCGTGCACTTGCAGTTTACATGCATATTTGGATGCGTGTCAAGTTTTTGGCGCCGTTGCCGGGGAACGGGATATTAGGAACGCTAGGACTTGGTTACTTTAGTCATTCACATTTTCATTTTCTATTTCCACTTCATACTCATCTCTTTCGCCGCTCTTTTCATTCTATCTTTCATTTCTTTTCCTATTTTTACTGGGTCAACAGTAATTTTTGTTTTCTTTTCCATTTCAGGATCATGTTTAATGAAGCATCAATTATGGAGACATTGAAGGATAGGATGGTATCCAATGAGAGAAAAATGGAACAATTTGTGGCAGAATTTGATTCGGGTAAGCAACATGATGAGGGGCTTAGTCTACGGATAGTTGAGCCACATATGATGAGTGAAGAGCATGGAACGCAATATCAAGGTTCTGAATTGTCAATGTTATTGGAATGCTTTGAAAAGTCTGCATTTATGTCCTTTGGGAATGAGGCTAAATTTCAGTTGGAGGAAACTCATTTGTCTTTTTCAATGACATTCACAACAGAATTTGTTGGATGTGAATTCGAGGAAGAAGTTGAAGAAGATGAAGCAAAAATTTTTATCGAGTCAATCTCATCAATTGAGGTGTGTGGGTTGAGTAATCAAGTGGAGGATGAAGACAGTTTAGATATCCTTGGGGTAAACAACCCGGAACAAGGGGTACTCAAGGAAGAATTAGAAGAAACTTCCAAGGGGTTTGAAGAAATTGATAGAAAACAAGCAAATTGGCTACGACCTTCAGTGGAAGAACCTCCTGAGTTAGAGCTAAAAGCATTACTGGAACATTTGGAGTATGCTTTTCTAGCCAAAGGATCAAAATCGCCGGTGATCATAGCTTCAAGTATGTCTTCGGAGCAAAAAGAGCAGCTGGTTGCTATGCTAAAGTTGCACAAAACAGCCATAGCTTGGAAAATTTCAGATATCAAGGGAATCAACCCCTCCTTTTGCACTCACAAGATTTTGATGGAAGATAATTACAAAACTGTGATTCAACCTCAACGAAGATTGAACCCAAACATGAAAGAAGTGGTAAAAGCAGAGGTGGTAAAGCTCCTTGATGCAGGAATTATTTACCCCATTTCGGATAGCGCGTGGGTGAGCCCGACACAAGTGGTACCGAAGAAGGGTGGTATGACAAGAACGGCCACAGGATAGCGCGTTTGCATTGATTATCGGAGGTTGAATGATGCCACAAGAAAGGATCATTTTCCATTGCCATTCATTGACCAAATGTTGGAGCGATTAGCAGGCCACAAATTTTATTGTTTTCTAGATGGTATATCAGGGTATTTTCAAATCCCAATTGCTCCTGAAGATCAAGAGAAAACAACTTTTACTTGCCCTTTTAGTACTTTTGCTTATAGAAGAATGCCCTTTGGACTTTGCAACGCACCGGCTACTTTCCAAAGATGTATGATGGCCATCTTTGATGACTTGTTAGAAGATATAATGGAAGTCTTCATGGATGACTTTTCGGTGTTTGGGGATTCTTTTGAGGCATGCTTGAAGAATCTTGAGAAAGTACTTACGCGGTGTGAAGAGACAAATTTAGTTCTAAATTGGGAGAAGTGTCACTTCATGGTCCAAGAGGGGATTGTCCTTGGTCATAAAATTCCTAGCCAAGGAATTGAGGTTGATCGGGCAAAAATCGAAACTATTGAGAAACTACCTCCTCCAACAAATGTCAAGGCAATTAGAAGTTTCTTGGGGCATGCAGGTTTCTATCGCCGATTCATTAAAGATTTCTCCAAGATTGCCCAACCAATGACCAAGTTGCTAGAGAAAGACACCCCATTTGTGTTCAATCAAGAGTGTTTCCTTGCTTTTAACTTGTTAAAAGAAAAACTCATACAAGCACCTATCCTTATCTCACCGGATTGGAGTCTCTCCTTTGAAATTATGTGTGATTCTAGTGATCATGCCGTGGGGGCTGTTTTGGGGTAGAGAAAAGATAAATATTTCCAGCCAATTTAATATGCAAGCAAGAGCTTGACAAGCGCCCAAGAGAACTACACTACTACTGAAAAGGAACTGTTGGCTGTGGTGTTTGCATTTGACAAATTCAGATCATACCTCATTCTTTCACAAGTGGTTGTTTTCATGGATCATTCAGCGTTGCGTTATTTAATGAACAAGACCGATGCAAAACCAAGGCTGATTCATTGGGTGTTGTTATTGCAGGAATTTGATGTTGAAATTAGGGACAAGAAAGGGGTTGAAAACGTAGCTGCAGATCATCTCCCTCGCCTTGAAGGTTTATAAGAAGAAAGGTCATGGGAAACTGAAATTAATGACGCATTTCCTGAGGAGCATTTGTATAATCTGCAAGAAATTTCAGAAATTGAAACTCCATGGTTCGCCAATTATCTTTTAGGGAAAGTCCTTCCTAGGGGAATGTCTTATCAGCAAAAGATGAAGTTCTTTTCTGATTTAAAGCACTTTACTTGGGAGGATCCGTACCTTTTCAGAATTTGTGGAGATCACATAGTGCGAAGATGTGTCTCATGGGGGGAAGGTTGGAATATTCTAGCCTATTCTCATTCGAGGCCGGTTTGAGGCCATTACGCCTCAAGAAGGACAGCTGAAAAGGTTTTAGCAGCAGGTTTTTATTGGCCAACTTTATTCCAAGACACAAGACAATTTGTGCAAAGTTGTGATAGTTGTCAACGAGCAGGAAATTTGTCTAGACGGGATGAGATGCCACAAAATCAAATGCCGTTTTGTGAGGTTTTTGATGTGTGGGGCATCGACTTTATGGGGCCATTCCCTAGCTCCAATGGGAATCGTTATATATTGGTCGCCGTGGACTATGTGTCTAAGTGGGTGGAAGCTCAAGCTCTTCCCACAAATGATTCTAGAACAGTAATCAAATTCCTCAAGAGATTGTTCACTCATTTTAGAACCCCTAGAATCATCATAAGTGATCGGGGGACTCATTTTTGCAATGCCCAATTTGATAAAATTCTGAAAAGATATGGTATGAACCATCATCTTGCCACACAGTATCATCCACAAACAAGTGGGCAAGTGGAGGTAACCAATCGAGAATTAAAGAGAATTTTATCAAAGTCGGTGGAGAATAATCGCAAGGATTGGTCGGAAAGATTGGATGATACATTATGGGTATATCGGACAGCATATAAAACTCTGGTAGGAATCACGCCATATAACCTTGTTTATGGAAAAGCATGTCATTTACCGGTAGAGCTTGAACACAATGCATATTGGGCAATTAAAGCAATGAATTTCAGTCTTGTACGGGCCGGTGACCAAAGAAAGTTGCAGTTGAATGAATTAGATGAGTGGAGACTAAGAGCCTATGAAAATGCATGAATCTACAAAGAAAGAATTCGTTCATGGCATGACAAACATATTAAACTGCACAAGGATTTCAAAGTAGGCGATCGAGTGTTACTCTTCAATTCCCAGTTGAAGTTGTTTCCGGGAAAACTGAAATCAAGATGGTCAGGTCCATATGAGACTACTCAAGTATCTCCACATGGTGCAATTGAGATCACTCACAAGGAGAAAGGAACATTCAAGGTAAATGGACATAGATTGAAGCCTTACTTCGAAGGGGATGTGGAGGTTGCTAGGAAAGAGGTTCTTCATCTTTATGAGCCACCATGAGGTAAAAACAGGTACGTCAAGCTAAGTGACGTTAACCAAGCGCTTCTTGGGAGGCAACCCAAGCTTTTAATTAGTTTTTAGACTCAAAATTTAAATTATGCAAAAATAAATTCATGAGTGTGTGTCTTGATTAATTTTGTTGACCGCTGCTGTTTTCGTGGATTTTTTTTTTTCGGTGATTTGAATAGTTGTTTATGTGAATAACATGGTTTAGGGTGAATTTGATGTTCAATGTTGAAAAATTGGTATTAATTTGGAGTTTCGGGCACTCTATGGACTGTCTGCAGAAATTTTGCAGTCCACACGGCCGCGTGGAATTTTCACGCGGTCGTGTACAGTACCCAGGCGGGGGTGTGAAAAATCCACACCCCCATGTGCGTATAAGAATATGAAGGGGCACTATTCATTTATCTTCTATTTTCAAAGAACCCTTCATCTTCCACCCTCCATCCCTTTAAAACTCAAGTTTTGATCTCTAAAACCAATTGTTTTCAACTCTTTGGAGGATTAGAGGCAATTTGCCGGAGTTTACACCAAGTTTTCTTCAACGATTAGCTCCGGTAAGCTTTCACTCTCTTTTCCCCTTTCCATGTTTTTCAAGGTCATTTTCATGGAGTTTTCATTTTATTTTGATGATACTTCTCATAGGGAATCATGCTAGACACTTGTTCAATGTATGAGAATGATTTGTGTGAGGCGTAGGAGCCCAACTCCGGCAAAAACTCCGAAGTCCGGCGCCCACGCGGTCGTGCGGCTTGCCCACGCGACCGCGTGGGCTGGCTGCCGCTGCCGCCGCAGGCTACGCGGGCGCGTGAGCCCTTGGCCGAGAGCCGGGCGCCCAGCCACGTGATCGCGTGGTCGGGCCGAGGCTGCGTGCCCGACCACACGATCGCGTGGTGGCGCGCGCCCTAGGGCCCGACCACAGCGCGTGGGTCGGGTGCGCCCTAAAGCCGACCACACGGGCACATGGGTCGGGGCGCGCCCGAGCCGCCCACGTGCTGCGTGGGTCGGCCCGCGCAGCGCATTCCGCGTGCCCACGTGGCTCGCCCGCAGGTACGTGGCTGCTCGGCCGAGACGAGCACGTGCCCACGCGACCGCGTGGCTGTCCCACACGCCCGCGTGTGCTGGAAAAAAGGCCAGTTGGCCTTGTTTTTCCCCCGGCTCGCTCTTCTTGCGCATGTGGTACCCAGTTTTACTGTATTCATGCCGGACTGATGTTTTTAAGTGCTTTCTTCACAGATTATGGCACCACGGACCAAGAGGTTAGCCCAGAAATGTTCTCGTCATGATAGGGAGCCGACCCCACCACCGGTAATTGAATTTCCTGACTCCGTTCATCAGCAGCGGTTTAAGCGTCTCCAGCACCTGAAGATTGGACAATAGCGTTTTATCGACTGGGATGCACTAGAGGACATTGCTCTTCCTGAAGAGGTCAGAGCACTTGTCAGTGTTGCGGGTTGGGACCATTTATTCTCCATTCAGGAGCCCGTCAAGCGAGATATTACCTTGGAAGTTCTTGCCTCATTTTCTTTTGATCATGACTCAGTTGATATCAGTTTTGACGTTCCCAATGCCATTCGTTTCCGCGCTTTCGTTCAGCCGCATAGGATGTCTTTGACCCAGTTCTCGATATATCTCGGATTATACGATCAGACCTACGCTAATACTATCGAGTACACTGAGCTCCTCACCGATTATCCTTATAATCTCACTCCGGGCCAGGTCTTCCATGATCTATGTGGTGGTCGTCAGTTTTCCGCAGGTCAGTCTAAGGCCTCATTGCTTACTCGACCGGCGTACAGGTACATCTATGTTGTTCTTAGGAGGTCAGTGACAGGTCGGGGGGATGGTACTGGTTTACTTCGCAGGACAGATCTTTTGTACCTTCACTCCATAATCCGTGGAGTCCCTCTCCACTTAGGATATGTGGTTGCTGATAAGTGCTTGAGTAGACATATTTCTATATATGTTTTACATGCTTGAGTAGACATATTTCTATATTAGTACAGAGAGAACATCTGTAGAAATCTTCATCGTAGCGATCATCGTATCGAATACTCGCTCACGCTGCCGCTGGAAATTTCTTGCAGCCCCACGCGGGCGTGGAAAAATCCACATGGGCACGTGGGGCGGCGTGACGACGCGATCTAAGGCCTATAAATAGCCGCTTTTGCCCTATTCTTTCTCATCTTTTGTGCGGCTCTTGAGGGGTGAGACGGCTAGGGGTTTTGGAGAGGAGGTCTTTACGGCTTTGGAGGCGCTTCGTCACCAACTTTGATCGATTCCTCCTCTGTCATAGCATCAAGGAAGCCATCGGTGAACCTAGCTTCGGAGTGGGTCCTTCAAGACGTCGAAGCTCTCCATCAAGGCCATCAGTTAATATATAAGGGGGTTTATTTCTATGGTTTTAATGTACTTTCATTCATTGATGGTGTGTTTTGTATGTTGCTCCATGGAGAGCTAAAACCCTAGAGGGTATTTGGGCTTGTGAACCCTAGGATTCTCATCTTTTGTGGATTTGCTTAGTGTTTCTATTTAATCCGAGTTTGATTAAGTTTTAATCTTGTATTCTCATTGCTTGCTTGTTTAATTAATCCTTGTGGTTGATTGGATTTGCATGATTTGTTACTTTGATGTGAGAGAGGTCTCCATTAGAGTTAGAACGTCATGGTTAAAGAGGATTGAGAGGGTGAGTCATGAGATAGTGGAGTGTCCCTTCTCCCTTTCGATTGAGTGTTTCCTATCTCCGTATTCCCTAAACTCTATGCAACCATATTTGGTGTGAGGCATGAGATTGAGAGATTTCTCCACCGGGACCTTGTAGGGGGTTAGAGATCCTTCGCCGGGAATTAGGGTTGGATCTATCCTTAGGAATCGGTTTCACTCTTAGGTGTCCCTAGAGCGTATTGCGGTCATATGGGGTGTGAGGTGTTGAGATTGAGCGATTTCTCCACCGGGACCTTGTAGGGGACTAGTACCGGTGGCTTGGAAGCAAGGGCCAGTTGTTCTTGGATTACCTCGACTCATTAGACTCGGTGTAGAAGCATTTAGTGAATCGTGTGCTTCATATTAGATCCTAGAGGGAGCATTGCCCGGGTACCTCATCCTTATTGATTGAGATCTCCTTTACTTGTTTTCTTGCTCGTTTGCTTGCTTATTAATTCTCTTACAATTAGTTCATTTCAAAATATCCATTGATTTCGACTAGATAACTAAGAATTGGTTAATACTAATACTTCCGTTCCCTGTGGATTCGACTACCCACTCACCGGGGTAATTATTACTTCGACGCCGATGCACTTGCGGTTTACACGCATATTCGAACGCGTATCACAAGCACACGGAGTTATCGAAGTAATAAATCCCAGGTAAGTGGGGTATCATATCCACATGGAAAAGAGAATAAAAATACTTAATTTGCTTCTTAACTATATGAAAGATGAATAGTGATATGTGTGATAAGATTCAATTCTCAAAAGTAAAACAACCCTAAAGAGAGCAAAAGTAAAGTAGAAGGTAAGGCAATCGATAAAGATGGAGTACCCGGGTATTGATCTGCCTAGAAAATTGTTTCAAGTTCAAGAACTCTCTATTATGCTTCCTAACTAATGCAATGGTGAGTCAAGGACATCCTTTAATGCATGGCCCCAAATCTAGGGTTAACCAAGCCTAATCCTCTACATGTCCCGGAGAAGAGGGTGAACAACCTCTCAACCTCGCACTAGTAAAGAAGGATTGCACTAAGCTATAGGGATTTCAAGTGATAAATATCTTCCCAATTGTAGACTTAACCCTTGGTCCAGAAGAAAGGTCCCTAACCACAATTAAGCCCTAGATGCTAAAATCACCTCAACGCTTCACTCCGTTGCACTCGCAACTAAGCCCCAGTGGAGGGTCATCCCTTACCTTATTCGCTCTATTATGGTCGCAAAGAACTCGAGGAACGGAGGTAGAATCTATTACACTAGAGGTGAAAGGGGACGCTCAAGTTTTGTCTAACTCTCGTGGTGTGTCACTCACTCACAAGGGTTACCACATGAACTCTCAACCCTAGTGTCACTCTAAGGGAGTATTCAAACAATCGAACATTCAAGATTGGAACTCACAATAACATCAATTAATTGAAAGCATAATAAAAAGATTCAATGAAACTAATACATCCTAGGGTTCACAAATACCCAAGTACCCACTAGGGGTTTAGCTCTCCATGGAGCACAATACAAATGATGATGAAATCAAATGTAAAAGAAATCAATCCATAGGAAAACCCCCTCGATAATCATGGCGATGGTCTTATGGAGATGATGATCCATGGGAGGAGATGACGAACTGCTGAAAGTGCTCAGTGAGCTGGCGCTGATTCTGTAAAACCTGATATATCTGTCCACGCATCTCGTGCTGCTCATAACGGATCGCCTGAATATCATCCTCCATACCATTGAATCGAGAGTCAAAGTCTGGTGGGAATGAGGTGCCAGGTGGGTCCTGAGTGGGTGCATCATCAGACTCAGACTCAGACTCATGATGGTCCTGCCGACTTGATGTTCCTGTGGTCAAGTGCGAAGCAAGTTTACATGTGCCACCTTTCTTCTGTAACAACCCAATTGCTCGCAAGACAAGAGCACCAAGAGGTGCCACTTCCCCAACCAAAGTCATGTCTCGAGTACGGTACAACAAATTCATGCCCCGAATCAACCTCGTGATGTCGGGCCCCGCGAAGATGGCTCCTAGACGAACAAACTGAGCCTGATGGATGAATAATTCAGCAATAAGATACCCGAGATGGACAGGATACTCCTCAAGGATGCCAAACATGGTGAACAAGTCAGACTGTGTAACTACACCAGTGCTCTCTTTCTGACCTCCAATAGAGCGAGTAATGAGGGCATGAATGTATCTATGGAGAGGGTTCACCAAGAGAGTAGCTTTCCGCATATTTTTGGTGTCATTCGGCGCTAAAGAATTCCAATACTTGCTTGCACTCATGTCAAGTGGATAATCAATTGGGGGCCGATTAAGCAAAGATGCGCTAATGAATTCATCGTCATAAATCCACATGTATTGCGCGAATTCCATATGGTTCATTTCATGAATCTTTCCAAAAGCTTGAAATTTAACAGAACCAGGGCGCCGAACAAGAATAGTCCGCTCATCTTGCCTTACCTCGAATGTGCTAAACACCTCTAAAGTAATTTGGCGGAAAGTGGGTTTGTTAATTGAAAATAGTTCCGTCCAACCATTGCTAGCAAACAAATCTCTCACTTGTTCATCCCACCCAAGTTCTTCAAGAACACTCCAATCAACATGTCGAAGAGTACCAAACGGCTTACTCTTCAAATTTTCATAACGGGTCTTATGGATAGAACAAGAGAAACGAGGCTCGTTGGGTGTGTGAGACTCGTGCCTTGGCCGTTTAGAAGCGAGTTTCTTGACGTGTGGCATGCCTACAACAATAAAAAATGTAATTAAGAACGAAAGGAATAAAAAAACAAGTATCATATGGCATGAAAAGGGCTAAAACATGAAGAATATAAAGGGAATAGTATCCATACGGGTCTCAATGAGGAGCTCATTGAGACAGTATGGGTACTATTCATTTTGCAAGAGTTTCCCCTAAATCATGAATTTGAAAAAAATTTATACAACAATTCAAGATCATACAAGGACATGATGTTCATACCATAAAATACAAGCAAAAAGCTTGAAACATCCACACACAAGCTCAAGAAAGCAAGAAGAAAAAGAAAAGACAAGTTTTCATCAACCAAGCTTCATACCAACTAAGATCTTGAAAACACTTGAGTGGAGCTTGAAGAAAAGCACTAGATCTACTTCCCAAAGCGATTTGGAGATGATTTAGAGCACTATCTAGTGAGATCCGGCCATGGAGAGAGAACTCATGGAGGCTAAGGTTCGGTTGGAGAAGAAGAACAATGAAGAGAGAGAAGAGAGGACAAGGTCACATGCACAAAGGAGGGTCCATACGGCCTCAATGAGCTCCTCATTGAGGCCGTATGCCCTAGTGTAATGTTTCTGGAATTTCATGAGGACCTCAATGAGGAGCTCATTGAGGCCGTGAGAGGTAGTGCAAACTTTCTGGAATTTCTTGAGGAGCTCATTGAGGCCGTATGGCTTCTAAAAATAAGTTCAAAAGTCATCTTAGCTCCACCAAACACATGGCCACGGCTACAAAATGTTCTAAAATCATCTCCAACATAAAAGAATGGTTCAAATGCTCGATCTAATGCATGAAATGATGACCAAAACAAGTGTTACTTCACAATAAAATTAAGTAAACAACCACATGAACAATGATCATGATGAACAAAATAGTTAGAGCATGGACTTATTCAAATTCACAACTCTAAGAAAATACAAAAAATGACAAGAACATGAACATGAACACAAAGAACAAATAAACATAAAAATAAACCCCCGAATGCTTGGGTTTCCTCCCATGAAGCGCTTGTTTAACGTCACGAGCTTGACGTTCCTTTTCACTTACCTTACAGGGGCTCGAACAATTTGAAATTTCCCCCGGTCATCTTTGAATTGTTGTTGTTACTTCCCGGTAAATTCAAGGACAATAATGAATAAACATCACATTTTTCATGAGCAAAACTTGGTGAAGATTGTACCTTCTCTTCTTGGGGTGTTTGATGAGAACGAGTAATACCTTTCTTCTTCTTTCCCCGAACCTCCCTCCAAATTTTCTTCAACATTGAATCTTTCTTTTCTTTCTCTTTGGCATTGGTACACATAACTTTCTCTTTTGGTTTCTTCAAATTAGGATTTGGAAGAGGATAGTGGGGTTCTTCTTGATCTTCATTTCCTAGCTCTTCCAAATACTCATCCAATGGGTTTAATGACAACACCTCCTGCACACAATCAGAAATTAAAAGTTCAGTTTCATCGACAAAATAAAGCATGTCATCATGGTCTAAAGAGTGTTTCATGGCCGCCGGTAGAGTGTACACCGCTTCTTCCTCACCAACTCTTAATGTTAACTTTCCTCCTTTGAGGTCAATTAGGGCACCGGAGGTAGTGCGTAATGGCCGACCGAGAATCAATGGTGTCTCCACATCTTCATCAATATCCATGATGACAAAATCCACAGGAAACACAAATTTGTCTACCCGGACAATCACATCTTCGACAATTCCACGAGGCTTCCTTGTTGATCGATCTGCCAATTGTAAAATCATTCTCGTGGGTCTAAGCTCATCAAGACCAAATTTCGAATACATGGTATAGGGCATAACATTAATACTTGCCCCCGAGTCCACTTGGGCATTTTCTTGAACTCCACCCTCGAGTACACATAGGATTATGAAGCTTCCCGGATCCTTCAATTTTTGTGGAAGCTTTTTCTCCAAAATGGCCGAGCAATTTCCCATGAGTGCAACTGTGCCCTCTTCTTCCAACTTTCCCTTGTTTGTTAGCAATTCTTTCAAAAACTTGGCATACTTGGGTATTTGAGTTAAAGCTTCCACTATTGGGATGTTTATGTGGAGTTGCTTGAAGATGTTGATAAATTTTCTGAATTGAGCATCCTCCTTCTCTTGTTTCAATCTAGCCGGATAGGGAATTGGAGGTTTGTATTCAGACGGCTTAGATGAACCCTTTTTTGGATTTTCCTTTTCTTCCTTTTGCTTGCTTGATTCAATAACTTCCTCCACGGTGTTAGGGTCTTCCACTTCGGCTACCATAGTTTCCTTGACACTTGGGTCAACTCCGACCCTTGTCTCAACTTGTTTCCCACTTCTAAGGGTGATGGCCTTCAATTGCTCTCTTGGATTCTCCTCAGTGTTGCTAGGAAGACTGCCAGAAGGTCGCTCAGAGTTAGCTTTAGCAAGCTGCCCCGCTTGGTGCTCAAGTGATTGCACAGAAGCTTGTAGGTTCCGCAAAATGGAGCCAATTTCATTAAACTATCCGGGCATGTTGAGCAAGCTGAGCATTTACCTTACTGAACTGAGTATCCATACTGCTAGTTATACTGTTGAATCTGGATTCAGTGTTAATCATGATTTTGGCGAGCACATCTTCAGTAGTGAACCTTTTCTCCAAAACTGGCTATTGCATTTGGGAATCTTGTGGAGCCGGTGCGGCTTTTTGTTGTTGTCCTTGATTTCATGAAAAGTTTGGGTGATATTTCCACCCCGGATTATAAGTAGAGCTGTACGGATTCCCTTGTGGCCTTTGTCCCCCAATATAATCAACATTCTCCATTGGGGCGACGGAGGAACTAGCAATTGGACAATGAGCAACTCCATGCCCTCCACCACAAGTGCTACAACTCATCACCGATTCTGACTTCGAGTTACTACCCATGAGCATGTCTATCTTTCGAGACAACACATCAACCTTTGCGGCAAGAGCATCATTAGCATTGACTTCATAAATTCCGGCCCCTTTTTGTGGTGCACCTCTTGAGGCCCAATGAGACTCATTGCTTGCCATTGATTCAAGTAGTTGCTCGGCATCGTCGGGGTACTTGTTGCTAAGAGATCCGCCCGCTGCGGCATCAATTAGTTGATGAGTTGCATAGTTTAACCCATTGTAGATGATCTGAATCCGCATCCAAGAAGCAAAGCCATGATGGGGGCATCTTCGAAGAAGGTCCTTAAATCTCTCATAAGCTTAAAATAGTGTCTCCGACTCTCCTTGTTTGAATGCCGAAATTTCTTGCCTTAGCTTCGCCGCTTTGCTAGGAGGAAAATACCTTCCCAAGAATTTTTCCACCATATCCTTCCATGTTTTGATCGATCCCGGTGGTAAGGATGTGAGCCAACGGTATGCTCCATCTCGCAAACTGAAAGGGAATAATCGCATCTGGATCGCATCGTCAGTCACCCCATTTATCTTGAAGGTAGAACAAATTTGAAGAAAACGGGCGAGATGATCATGGGCATCTTCATTTGCAAGACCATTAAATTGAACTGAATTCTGGATCATGCCGATGGTGCTTGCCTTGACCTAAAAATTATTTGTGGCGATGGATGGAGCTTGCACACTAAATTCTTCACCCGTAAATTGCGGCCTTTCATACTCGGATAAAGTACGTCTTTCTTCGGCCATAACTACAGATTCTCTATCCTCGATTTCGATGTTTCTTTCACTAGTGCTTTCACTCACTTCTCTAAGCCGTCGATGCAAGGTTCTCTCGATTTCACTGTCTTGTGCAACTAGATTTGACGGATTTGCTCGTGTCATGCACAGTACCTTGCAAAGTCAAAAAAGATAAAGGATGTTAAGCTCAAAAGAAATAAAACAAATAATAATAAAATAAAATGCAAGAAAAGAAAAATGGTTAGAGCAATAAGCTAGAAGTTTCCTAGAATTCCTTAATGTCCCCGGCAACGGCGCCAAAAACTTGATTGATTACCCGCAAGTGTACGGGATCGTCAAGTAATACCCTGTGAGTGACACAGGGGTCGTAGTATTCCACGGGACTAAGGAGCTCCTATTACTCCTCCAACACTTACTTTCTAACCTTACAATTGAAACATGGTGTTACTCTAATACGTGCAATAATATAAATAAGAATACAAGTGTAGCAGTCCCACAATAAGCAAGGAAATCTCAAGAGCAATAATGATAAGAATAGGCCTCGGGATGAGGATTCCCAAGAGGGGTTCACCATGATGCATGGATGCAAAAGAATAGATGGCATGGGTGATTTAGACCGACCGATCTCAATAATAGTTCAACCCCGATTTCACGGTAGTCAAACCCTAATCCCATACAAATGATGACAAGGATTTCTCCTTAGTCAAATTCCTACGATTGCATTAAGAACATGGAGATCGCGCAACAAGGACGCACTTAACCTAAGTTCATCCTCATGGTTCGGAGGGGCAACCAACATCCAATTTCTCGGCATGTTGGTCAAGGATCTCCCCTTTTAGCTCAAAAGTGATCTAGTACACGTGAGTAGGTCACGTCTACGTATACAACTCAAGTAAGAACTAAGGATTTCTCCGTATTATAGTTCTAGGCATGAAGCAACATGAGCTAAACCACAAATCACACCAATGCATTCCAAATAAAAGTGAAGCATCCAAAATACATGATGAACCCCCCAAGGTTTACTTACATCCAGTGGCCTTGGGGGTCTAGTGTGCCATCACACAAATAAATGTCTCAAACACAACAAAAGCAAGAAGTAAATGCATAAATGGCACTCCCTAGTCCGAATGATGAAGAGGAGGAAGAATGCCGGCCGAATGACGCTTCTTCTAGCCCAAAAGGTGTCGAATGCTTCTCCTCGCTTGATGATGAAGCTTCCCCTTGAAGTTCAAACCCTTGATCTTCCCAAGCTTCAAGCCAAAATCTCCTCAAGAATATAATATCTTCATTTTCTCCTTCTTCCCAAGTGGTGGCTGCCAAGAACCCTCAAAAAATGTCTCACAGAAATCCTCCCAAAAAGTCCCCCTTTCTTTTCCCCAAGATGCTCTTTATAACCCTCCTCATTTACTCCAAGATCCATCAATCGCGAGGTGGTAAACTGGCTCAATGAGGACCTCATTGAGCTCCTCATTGACACTCTTCGGGGCAAGAAAACTCCTCATATGCACACCCAATAGTATCCATACTGGCTCAATGAGCACCTCATTAAGCCAGTATGCTTTCAATCAATCAACTTCCTCTGTGCTACAGTGATTATCCCGGGCTCTATACCGGGCAGCATTGAGACCGTATGCATGATTCGATTTCTGCCTTGAAAACTCTCGAGGTGCTACAGTGTAAGTTACAGGGTCGGTGTTACAGCACCACTGCTACAGTACTTCGGCTACAGTATTTTGCTACAAGGAATATGCTACAGTACCACAACTTGGTTTTCTTCTCTTTTTCACCCAAATTGTATCTTCATGTCCTCCATGGCGTCTCCATGCCCTACAAAGCAAATAATACACGATTAAGCGCATAACGGGCATTAATTATAATAAAATACATGCTAGAAGCGAGGAATACATATATAGAAATACGTACATTTAGACACTTACCAGTTGACAAGTCCAAGCACCCTCTAGTGGTTTAGCTCTCCATGGAGCACAATACAATCAATAACGAAATCAAAAGTAAAGATATACAATCCATGAATAAAACCCGATTGGTGTTCGTGTCGATGGTCTTGTGGAGTAGCCTCGTGACAAGCTCCCCTTGCTTATATCATGCAAGTGCATGGGTTTGTCGAAGTAATAATCCCGGGTTAGCGGGTATCGAATCTACAGAGAGTAGGGAATAAAAAATACTTAATTCGATTCTTAGCTATGTAAAAGATCAATGATAATGAGTGTGACAATCATTCAATTCTCAATAGTAAAAGCAACAAGTGAGAGAGCAAAAGTAAAGAAGGGGATAAGGCAATCGATAAAGATGGGGTACCCGGAAAATGCTCCACCTAGGATAATTGTTTCAAGTGCAAGAACCCTCTATTATGCTTCCTAATCAATGCAATGGTGAGTAGTGGAAATCCTTAATTACATAGTCCCAAATCTAAGGTCAACTATGCCTAACTCTATACATGTCTCTGAGGAGAAATCGAACAATCTCAACACCTCGCACTCGCATAGAGTTGCAATGAGCTCTAGGGATTCCAAGTGATAAATCTCTTCCTAATTGAGACCTAGGGATTCCAAGTGATAAATCTCTTCCTAATTGGTCCAGGTGGAAGGTCCCTTACCACAATTGAGACCTAGATACTAAGATCACCTCAACGCTTCACTCCGTTGCACGCGCAACTAAGCCCCAGCGGAAGTTCATCCCTTAGACCATTCACTCTATTATGACCGCAAAGAACTTGAGGAACGGAGGTAGAATCTATCACACCGGAGGAGAAAGGGGATGCTCCTGTACCTCTCGACTCACCCTCTCAATCCTCTCCAACCTTGCTTTGTCTAACGCTCGTGGTGTGTCACTCACTCATAAGGTTACCAACAAGAACTCTCAACCCTAGTGTAACTCTAGGGGAAATGTTCATACAATCAAGCATTCAAGGTTGGAACTCACAATAAACATCAATTTATTAAAAGCATAATAAAGAGGTTCAAAGAAGCAAATACATCCTAGGGTTCACAATATCCGAGTACCCACTAGGGGTTTAGCTCTCCATGGAGCTAAGTACAATCAAAGAAATAGAATGTAAAAGTAATGAATCCATAAAAAAACCCCCTCGATAGTCGTGTCGATGGTCTTGTGGAAAATCCTCTACTCGTCGTCCAAGGATTCCCTCATCCGGTATAGGATACACCTCGACGGAAGCTCCCATACCAACCTTCTTCCTAAGGAATGATGATGTTGGAGCCGTAGAACCTCTCCAAAACCTTGGCCAATACCCCTCGAAAGCCTAGCTGAAGCCCTCTCTCAAGTTGGGGAAAAGATGGAGAAAAGAATACCAAAATCGGGGCTAAATCAGCTTTAAATAAGGCTGGAATCGGGCGACTACACGGGCGTGGATGCTCCACGCGTCCGTGCGGAATTTCCACACGGGCGTGGATAATTTCCACACGCCCATGTTGATTTTCTGTTACTCTGGTTTCTCGGGCAGCTGTGAACAGTGCTGCTACATTATATGCTATAATATTGCTACAGTGATCTGCTACAGTATTCGACCTGAATATCTTCCCTAATTCCATACTTTCATCGGGGTAACACAACGGGCACACGTTCACGTCGTGGATCACTTGCTTCTTCAATGGTGTACACGTTGGTGGAGCTCTTGTTCTATGCGCATAAGCCAGAATGCTGGAATGTCACTGCCTTTGTGCCCCTCCAAATGGATGTGCACACTCGAATACGAGGAGGTTGGCACACACTCTAGCATCTCACACCTGACCTATGACTTCGCGTTTGAACCTTAGCAAGATTTCTTCCAAAATTGGTGCATTATGATCCACATTGGCCTATTTCCTTCATACTCGGCCTCACAACCCTACCCCGCATAAAAAGTAACATAAAAAAACACATATTAGTGTAAAAAAACCGAGAAAAAGTAATGCTCAACATAAGGAATGAACGCTCAGCATTCAGTATCGCACAAGCACTTATCAAACTCCCGCACACTTAAGCTTTTGCTTGTCCTCAAGCAAAAATTAAAACGTTATGTGCATCCATGAAGAAAATATTGAAAGTGCTTGGCCTTAGGTTCACCAAAATGTACAAAGAGAGCATTCTACAAGTGAGGGAAATTTCAACACTAAATACGAAAAATCAACGCTCTAGCTAAAAACTTGAATCAAAAAGGAAAACAAAACCCAAAGTCGTGTACGTGTGTGAACTCACTCAAAACAACCCAAGGTATACTTCTCAAAGTTCTAAGTGCAAGGGACTTATTTATCTACAAAAGTGACAACAATTTCAAAGATGGTAGTAGCATCACACATCCTCTAAGGTAGCCCTTTCCAAAGTGGCCGCTAAGATGGCTTTCACACTTTTGAGGTGGTAGCTCTTTCTACCGGAGTGGTAGCTTTCACTCATCCTATGAGATAGCTCTTTCTCTCATTAGGGCATAACTAGTATCCGACTTATGAGAGTAGCTTCATACTTCATAGGTGGTAGCTCTTTCCACCCAACAAACACAATAAAACTATTTTGTTCCTTCTTTTCATTTTCATCATTTATTTATTTATTTTTTTTTATTTTTTTTAGCACAAGAAAATAAACCTAACTAGTCCCTTTAACATCGAACATGAGTTTCGAATAGAGTTCAAAGAGTGAGTAGTGCACTAAGTGTAAATCGGACAAAAATTCCTAAAAATTCAAGCAAGAACTAGAGTATGAAAACATTCAATGTTAGAAATTCTCCTAAACTCAAGAATACAATCATTGCAACTAAGGTGAACCGCCATTGGCTATGTGAGCATATGACAATCAAGAACAATAAAAAAGATGTGTGCACTACAAAACTCCCCTCCACACTTAAGTTGTACATTGTCCTCAATGTACATATGCAAGCTCACTCAAAATATATATATCATTCAAAAGCAAATGTGGGAGAAGCAATCAAAACAATACTCCCCTGACTCCTAGTGTTACGTTTGATGTAGCTAATTCCATGGGAGTAGTGTTCCGACGGGTTGAGAAGCTCACACGGCCAAGTGCCTCAGCACCTTGGCCGTGCCCATGACTAAGTCTAAATTCCCAAGAAGACAAGACCATCTGCACGCATACACGAGGGTGTTCAGTGAAGCTCAATAAAGACAAAATAACTCGAGTGTATATAAAAGATGAAGCAATGAATACGACTCGATGATTCGAAAAATGAAAATAAACTCAGAAGGAGAATCCTGTCTGAGTGAACAAGTCTAAAAACAAGAAAAATAAAATAAAATGCAAGAAAGTAAAGGAGAAGTCAAGTGTCAGTGCTGCTCTCAGGCTCTTGTGCTACTGCTGCTGGAGACGCATTCGGTGGGTCCACCTGTGCTGGGGTCGAGGATGGAGGTGCTGGAGGAACCGAGGGGGCCTGAGGAGTCCTCGGCCGTAATACAAATGATGAGGCGACGTCTCACTCTAAAATCTGCTTTAACACGTTGAAACGCGCCATGAACTCTGTGTACTGAGTAGCCTGCATAGCCCTAATCTCGGCAACCTCAGCTCGGACCACCCCTATAGCATTCTCGAGCCTCTCAAAGCGATCATTGGCTCGAGATGGTGAAAACATACGCACTGGAGGTGCCTCGGTCTCCATCGTTGCTGGCTGAGGCTCGGGAGCGGGCTGAGAAGCTTCAGCTTCATCACCTTCATCCTCGGTTATCTCTTGAGCTGGTAGTACTAAAGCAAAAACCCCTGTCCGAACCCTGCGGACCATGCCCATCAATCGCATCTTCTCTAGACTCGGGGGAGCAGGTACACTCGTCTTCTCGGTCCCGCGAATCGAATCCAAGAGACCCATGCCCAACACTAATCTTGTAATGTAGGGGCCCGAGAAGATCGCTCCCAGTCTAGCATAGTGTCCCTGATGTCTGATTTACTCTGCCAGGATGTGCCCTAAGTGAATCGGTACGCGCTGTACCATCGAGTACAAGTACAATAGCTCCTGACGGCTCAGGATACTAGTGCTATCACCACGGCCAATCACCAACATACTCATAATGGCATGCAAGTATCTGTATGCAGGTCGGGAAAGGCACGTGGCCATGGACATCCCCGGCTCGTACTGACCTTGACCACATAACACTCTGTAAGCTCTCTGTGGGGTCAAGGTTCCAGGGTAATCAGTCAGTAACTATGCATATTCCTCTGTATCAGTGAATGCCTCCTCGTACAAGCCAAGTAGTACTGAAAACTGCGTAATGCTCAAGCTATGGTGGTGTCCAAATACTCTGAACTGAATGGTGTCCAAACTGTCAAAGCTCGCATACGATCTATCAAACTATTATGATGATAGCACCTCCAGTGCAAACTCTCGTATGGCTGGCTCTCTAATCGTCAGCAACTGCTGCCAACCACCTTCTAAAACGAGATCCTCGATCTCATCAGCAAACTCATCTCACTGCTGTAGATCTCACAATATAGTCGTGTCTAAGAATCGAGTTTGCCCAAAATGGAGCCTCGACAGGCGCTCATAGCGAACCTGATGCTCTGGAATTGCAAACCGCATGCCCTCGGGCTCAGGAGATGATTCACGTGGTCGCTTATCAGCTTGCTTCTTTGACCTAGGTGCCATAATCTGCAAGATTTAAATGAAATTAATCAAACAAGTTGATAAACCAATGCTGTAGAAATCCACACAGTCATGTGGAATTTCCGCACGCCCGTGTGGATCCACGGGGCGTGAGAACCTCACGGCTACACTTCAACAATCCTAAAGCACAACTTAATAGTACTTCTAACTTTGTTCTAAACATAAATCGTATTTCCAATTGAAGAAATGAAGCATTATTAACCAGGTTAATCGATAGAAACCATGAATTAGCAAGGAAGATGATAAAAAAAAACTTACCGACGTGATGGAGTGAGAAAATGAAGAACCGGTCAGAAAACTTCACTAAAATTCCACAAAATTAGCACTCTAAACTCTGAGATTACTGTGAGAGTGTTTTCAGGCAAATAGAAATCGTAAAGAGGGAGAGGAACTACCCTCTTTTAAATAGAGCCCACGACTTTTGGCATTCTGTGCATCCACACGGGCGTGTGGAAATTCCCCACGCCCGTGCGCCTCACTTCAAAAGCACTACAAGGTTATGCACACGCCCCTGTGGTCTTTCAGGAAAACACTCCTCTGACTCTGTCTTCTCTCGCACGTGTGTGCTGAAAATATCCACGCCCGTGCCCCCGACCCACAGGGGCAGCCGTAAGCTCCCTGTGGCTTCCCTGGACATCCGAGAAAAATACTAAGTGTTTCACACGCCCGTGCGGAAATTCCCCACGGGCGTGGACATTCACATGCCAAACTCACAGGGGCAGCCGCACGCCCCTGTGTTTTCTCGAGATGGATTGAACTCCTCTGTAGAGTTTCACACGGGTGTGCAGAAATTACCAACGCCTGTGCGTGGTTCACAAGGTCGCTCACAGGGGCGAGTCCACGCCCCTGTGTGCTCTCGGGAAAATCGGCCCAACTCTGCAGGAATTCACACGCCCGTGCAGAAATTACCCACGCGTGTGTGACAGTCGCATGGTCATTCACAGGGGTAGCCGCACACCCCTGTGCCTTCTCTGGATGAGCTCGCAGTGCAACCCCCACGGGCGTGTGGAAATTCCACACGCCCGTGTGTTTTCTCTGGATGACTTTGAAAAATCTGCAGGCTCTGCAGAAAATTTCTGAACATGTTTGCACACTCAGAGCCTGCCCTATTATGCAAAATTTACCAGTGAAAAATATGAAATAGAGCTCAAACGACCAAACTTTCGCCAATTCCTCATAAAACACACGATGAATTTTAAAAATTCCACAACAAAATCACAGCACAAGCATCTAAAAATTACGACACCAACACTTAACAATTTATTCATGCAAACAGACTAAACTAAAAGATAAGAAAACAGTAAACACTTGGGTTGCCTCCCAAGAAGTGCTTGTTTAACATCACTTAGCTTGACGTATCTTGTCTTACCTCACGGGGGTTCATGAATGAAAGTCGCCCTCATACCCATGGCTTGGAAACATGATGTGCAAAGTCTCTTGAGGGTAGAGTGTGTATTATCGGGCTTTGGACCACCTATTAATGGTTCATCCAACTTTTTTGGGTCATGTATGTCTCCAACAGTCTTGGAGCATTTTCGATGGCGTCTCCTAGCCCTCTTCATTTTCCGGAGCACCTTCTTCAATATCCCCGGGGTAGATGTTACTTCTTCAGTTGACCCAAGCATCATTACTTCTTCATTTCTCTCCTCTTAGTCCAACAAACCTTCATATGGATCCGAGTTGAACATTTCCTGCATGTATTCATCAACAAGCTCATCATTAGTGTCTAGAAAATACAAAGTGTCATCAAAATCGAGAGAATGCTCCATGGCTTCAGTAAGGCGGTAAGTGAGTTTGTCATCTCCAACTCTCAATGTGAGCTCTCCGCCGTCCATGTCAATCAATGCTTTGGAAGTCTTCAAGAACGGTCTCCCAAGTATCAAGGGTACATCTGCATCCTCATCGACGTCTAGCACTACAAAGTCAAGCGGAAAAATGTACTTGTCCACCTTGACAAGCACGTCTTCAATGATAACTCTCGGATGTCGCACCGTCTGGTCCGCTAATTGTAGAGTCATCCGAGTAGGCCTAGGCTCTCCCAAGCCTAGCTTTTGGAAGAAAGTGTATGGCATGACGTTGATGCTTGCCCCTGAATCCGGCAGTGCCATTTTCTCACCTAAGTTGCCAATGTTACACGGAATGATGAAGCTTCCCGGGTCTTTCTTCTTGTTCAGCATGTTCTTTTACAGCACTGCCGAGCATGAATCATCTAGCACCACTGAAGCACTCTCCTCCAACTTCCTCTTGTTAGTCAACAAGACTTTCAGGAACTTCGCATACTTAGGCATTTGAGCTAATGCCTCTACAAAAGGAATATTGATGTGGAGTTGCTTGAATAAACTCAGGAACTTCTTATACTGTTCATCCCCTTGGTCATTCTTCAATCTAGAGGGATAAGGGATTCTTGGCTTGAAAGATGGGGGTGCCACGTCTTTCTCTTTCTTTGCTCCCTCCTCAACCTCTACAACCTCGGATGCGTGTTCTTTCAGCTTCTCACTCGGAAGCCTCCCTTCAACCTCATGACCACTTCTCAAAGTGATCGCCTTCACATGTTCTATAGGGTTGGTTTCTGTATTGCTTCGTAAACTTCCATGTGGCCTTTCGGAGAGAGACTTCGCAATATGCCCCACCTTATTTTCAAGGTTGTGCAAAGAGGCGGTGTGGTTGCGAAGTGTAGCCTTGACTGATTCAAATCGTGTATTTGCAAATTGAACAAATCTAGCCAAGTGCTTCTCTAAATCCGTCATTCGGGTTTCCAAGCCTGAAATTCTGTTTTCCACTTGAGGGGCTTATTGTTGTTGTTGGAAACTCGGTGGCCCCATGGCCTTTTGTTGTCCTTGATTACTCCATGAAAAGTTGGGATGATTCTTCCAACCTGAATTATAAGTATTGCTATATGGGTTCCCTTGAGGTCTCATGCCATTACCTACAAAGTCAACGTTTTCCACTGAAGAAACATCACCAATAACGATCGGGCAATCGGAGGGAGCATGTCCTCCACCATAACCGGTGCAATTGGTCATGCCCGCAACTCTATTCGAAGCTATGAGATCTACCTTCTTACTAAGACTCTCTACTTGATCCGCCAATGAGGTTACCGCATCAATTTCATGGAGACCGGCCACCTTTTTCTTCTCTCTAGCATTCCATTGATAGCTATTTAACACAATTTCCTCAATTAATTGACGAGCCTCATCGGGGGTTTTGCTACCTAAGGTACCTCCTGCTGCCGCATCTAAAAGTTGCCTTGTACTCGGGTTCAAACCATTGTAAAAGGTTTGAACAATCATCCACTCTGGGAATCCGTGTTGCAGACACTTTCTCAGGAGCTCCTTGAACCTTTACCATGTCTCGAATTGAGACTCCAATTCCAACTGAACAAAGGATGAGATCTCATTCCTAAGCTTTGCTGATTTTCCAGGAGGAAAATAACGGGCTAGAAAAGCTTCTACCATCTCCTCCCATGTAGTAATTGATGCTCTAGGTAATGAGTGTAGCCACTGCTTCGTTTTCCCTTTCAAGGAAAATGGGAAGGCTCTCAATTTGATGGCATCATCCGTCACCCCATTTATCTTCAGCATATTGCACATCTCGAGAAAGCTCTCTATGTGACTCTTTGGATCCTCATCGGCCAAACCGTTGAATTGTGCGGACTGCTGCAGCATATGGATGAATGTCGGCTTTAGCTCGAAGTTCTGAGCTGTAATCGGGGGACGCACAATACTCGATTGTGTCCCGAACACTGAAGGTCTGGCATAGTCGGATAGTGTTCACTGTTGCTCATGTTGTTCTTCCATGTTTTTAGATTCCTCTCCTTCCAAATCAGCTGAATCATGCTGTTCTTCAACAGGTTCTTTCCATTTTCTTCTAAGTGTACGTTCAAGATCAGGGTCTCCTTCAATCAATATTGATGGATTCCCTCGGGTCATAACCTAGAGCTGCACCAAAAAGAAAGAAAAAGAAAATCAGAACGATGATAGAATAAGAAGACGTGAAATAGAATGTGTGGTGAAATAGCTAAGAAAACAAAGTGCAAAGTATCTCTAAACTCCTAGCTCCCCGGCAACGGTGCCAAAAACTTGACAAGGTCCCCTTGCGTATATCCCGCAAGTGCACGGGTTTGTCGAAGTAATAATCCCGGGTGAGCGGGTATCGAATCCACAAGGAGTAGGGAATAAAAAATACTTAATTCGATTCTGAGCTATGTAAAAGATCAATGATAATGAGTGTGACAATGATTCAATTCTCAACAGTAAAAGCAACAAGTGAGAGAGCAAAAGTAAAGAAGGGAATACGGCAATCGATAAAGATGGGGTACCCGGATAATGCTCCACCTAGGATAATTGTTTCAAGTGCAAGAACCCTCTATTATGCTTCCTAATCAATGCAATGGTGAGTCGTGGAAATCCTTAATTACATAGTCCCAAATCTAAGGTCAACTATGCCTAACTCCATACATGTCCCCGAGGAGAAATCGAACAATCTCAACACCTCGCACTCGCATAGAGTTGCAATGAGCTCCAGGGATTCGAAGTGATAAATCTCTTCCTTAATATAGACCTAACCCTTTGGTCCAGGTGGAAGGTCCCTAACCACAATTGAGCCCTAGATACTAAGATCACCTCAACGCTTCACTCCGTTGCACGCGCAACTAAGCCCCAGCAGAAGTTCATCCCTTAGACCATTCATTATATTATGACCACAAAGAAGTCGAGGAACGGAGGTAGAATCTATCACACCGGAGGGGAAAGGGGACGCTCCTGTACCTCTCGACTCACCCTCTCAACCCTCTCCAACCTAGCTTTGTCTAACGCTCGTGGTGTTTCACTCATTCACAAGGTTACCAACAAGAACTCTCAAGCCTAGTGTCACTCTAGGGGAAATGTTCATACAATCAAGCATTCAAGGTTGGAACTCACAATAAACATTAATTTATTGAAAGCATAATAAAGAGGTTCAAAGAAACAAATACATCCTAGGGTTCACAATACCCGAGTACCCACTAGGGGTTTAGCTCTCCATGGAGCTAAGTACAATCAAAGAAATAGAATGTAAAAGCAATGAATCCATAAAGAAACCCCCTCGATAGTCGTGTCGATGGTCTTGTGGAAAGTCCTCTACTCGTCGTCCAAGGATTCCCTCGTCCGTTATAGGATACGCCTCAACGAAAGCTCCCCTACCAACCTTCTTCCTAAGGAATGACGATGTTGGAGCTGTAGAACCTCTCCAAAACCTTGGCCAATACCCCTCGAAACCCTAGCCGAAGCCCTCTCTCAAGTTAGGGAAAAGATGGAGAAAAGAATACCAAAATCGGGGCTAAATCGGCTTAAAATAGGGCTGGAATCGGGAGACTACACGGGTGTGGATGCTCCACGCGCCCGTGCGGAATTTCCACATTGGCGTGGATAATTTCCACACACCCGTGTGAATTTTCTGTTTCTCTGGTTTCTCGGCCGGCTATGAACAATGTTGCTACAATATATGCTACAATGTTGCTACATTGCTCTGCTATAGTATTCGACCTGAATAGCTTCCCAATTCCATATTTTCATCGGGGTAACACAAACGGGCACACGTTCACGTCGTGGATCACTTGCTTCTTCAATGGTGTACACGTTGGTGGAGCTCTTATTCTATGTGCATAAGTCAGAATACTGGAATGTCACTGCCTTTGTGCCCCTCCAAATGGATGTGCCCACTCAAATACGAGGAGGTTGGCACACACTCTAGCATCTCACACCTAACCTATGTCTTCGCGTTTGAACCTTAGCAAGATTTCCTCCAAAATTGGTGCATTATGATCCTCATTGGCCTATTTCCATCATACTTGGCCTCACAACCCTACCTGCATAAAAGTAACATAAAAACACACATATTAGTGTAAAAACCCGAGAAAAGTAATGCTTAACATAAGGAATGAACTCTTCGCATTCGTATCACACAAGCACTTGTCATCTTGTCTTCTTCAAAGGTTTCCTTGTCAAGCCTACAGCACACCTCGCTGAATCCATGCCATTGAAATCTCCCCCAATAACCCTTTTTCGAAGGAAAGCGATGTTGAAGGCCGTAGAACCACTCCAAAAACCTTGCCAAAGCTTCTCTAAACCTTATCCGCGGATGCCACCAAAGATGGGAAAAAGATAAAGAAAGGATGGAAAGAAGGATCCCCAAATCGGCTAAAATCGTGGCTTTAAATAGGCTCGAATCGGGCATCCATATGGGCTTATGGGTTTTCCACATGGCCGTGTGAATTTCTAGAAATTCAATTTTCAGCGGCCTGTGAACAGTAACTACTACAGTAATTTGATATTGTGCTTTGCTACACTAAATTGCTATAATACTTTGTGAAAATAGTCCCTAATCCACACTTTTCATCGAGGCCACATGAATAGGCACACATTCATGTGGAGTTCACGTTGGTTCTTCAACAAAATCACATTTGATGACAATCTTGGTAGCTTTTCACAAGTCAGAACACATGAGTGTAATTGCCTTTGTGCCCCTCCACTTTATATGTTCACTTGACTTCTGTATTCACGTTTGTTCACTTCAATATTTCATCAACAACATGCATTCATGACCTACTTTGGCTTCTTTCTTTCAAACTTGTCTCCACAACCCTACATGCACAAAAGAACACAAATACACATGTATTAATGATAAAATCTGAGAAAAGTAATGCACATTGTAAGAAAAGAATACTTCGCATTATTAATACGCAAAAACTTAAGATTTTGCTTGTCCTCAAGGAAAAATAAAACATTGAACCAAGAAGGAAGGAAATATTGAAAGTGTTTGGCGTTAGGCTCAGCAAAAGCAGGCAAGGGAAAGCATTCTATAAGTAAGGGAATTTCAACTTCAAATATGAAAAATCATTGCTCTAGCTAAAAACTTGAATAAAGAAAAAGACAACAAACTCGAAATCATGTAATTGTGTGTAAACTAACTCAAGTCAACCCAACGTATACTCCTCAAAGTTCTAAGAATAAGGGACTTATTTATCTACAAAACAAATCAAACCAAAGAGATTGTAGTAGCTTCACACATCCTCTAAGGTAGCACTTTCCAAAGTGGCCGCTAAGGTAGCTTTCACACTTTCGAGGCAGTAGCTCTTTCTACTAGGGTTGTAGATTTCACTCATCCCATGATATTACAGCAGTTACTCGAGCGAGACACGACCTCACCATTTGTTATGAGACCGAGGACCCCTCAGGCATCACTAGTAGCAGCACCAGCACATTCACCTGATCCACCAGCACAAATGGCTACTTCACCACCAGCAGCGGCAGAGTACTCACTAGCGGACACCGATGCTTGATGGATCTTTACTTTTTTGTTCTTATTTCTCGTATTTCATTTTAGTATTTTATTTTTGACTTGTATCACTGATAAACACCCTTTCTTCTGAGTTTATCTTTGATTTTCATTTTGTCTCGAGTTGTATTTCATTATTTATCTTTATATACTCGAGTGTGTTTTGTTTTTATTGAGCTTCACCGAACCCCCTTGTGTATACGTGCAGCTGGTCTTATGAGTAAGGAATTTAGGACTAGTCATAGACATGGTCGATGTGATTTTCACATGGCCGTGTGTGCTCCACAACCCATTGGAACTCAATTCTCAATGAAAATAGCTTCGTCAAACGTACCATTACGAGTTTAGGGGAGTATTGTTTCAATTGCCCACTTCCACATATGTTTTTGATTGATTTATATTCTATTGTGCTTGTATGCATACATTGAGGGCAATGTACATCTTAAGTGTGGGGAGAGTTCACATTACACATGTTTTTTACACAAGTTTTGACTGAACATAAATGCTCACATAGCCAATGGCGGTTCACCTTAGTTGCAATGGTTATATTCTTAAGTTTAGGAGAATTTTTAACATTGAATGTTCTCATGCTCTAGTTTTTACTTGAATTTTTAGGAATTTTTGCCCGATTGACACTTGTTGCACTGCTCGCTCATCAAACCTTTTTGGAAACTCAAGTTCGATGTTAAATGGACTAGTTAGTTTTATTTCTTATGTTAATTTTTGCTGAAAAAAATGGAAAAAAATATATATATTTTTTTTGGTTGTGCATTCGTGGTGTAAAGAGCTACCACCTATGAAGTATGAAGCTACTCTCATAAGTCGGCTACTAGGTATGCCCTAATGAGAGAAAGAGCTATGTCAAGATGCGCCATCACCTCAGCGTGGCTTGTGACTTGTATGGCGTGAACCTTAGCCAAATATGTCTATAATAACCCAACAATGCTCTCGAGCATCTCAAATCGGTCATGGGCTCAAGTCAGAGAGAATATCTAGATTGGTGGTGGCTCCTACGCTTTAAGGGGTGACTCTGTCTGATCCTACTATGGCTTTGGCTCAAGCGCAGGTTGAGAACCCTCTCCTACCTCTCCCTCAACTTTGGCTGGCTCTGGTGAGGGTATGTTCATCATATACACCTTGTCTCTGTATCGTTTGATCATCTCCAACATAGTCTCTAAGCTGAGGGGTGCAGGTACGATCGTTTACTCTATCCCTCTGATAGCGTCTAGTAGACCCATCCCAATGATGAGCCCAATGATGTATGGGCGAAGGAAGAGAACATCAATCCTGGCATACTATCCCTAGTGTCGTAACTACTCTACCAGGATGTGTCCTAACGGGGTCACGAATAGAGAGCATAAGAGAATCTTGACAAAGTCAGTAGAACAAGGAAAGTGATAAGATCCCCTTGCGTATACACCGCAAGTGCACGGGTTTGTCGAAGTAATAATCCCGGGTGAGCGGGTATCGAATCCACAAGGAGTAGGGAATAAAAATACTTAATTCGATTCTTAGCTATGTAAAAGATCAATGATAATGAGTGTGACAATGATTCAATTCTCAACAGTAAAAGCAACAAGAGAACAAAAGTAAAGAAGGGGGTAAGGCAATTGATAAAGATGGGGTACCCAGATAATGCTCCACCTAGGATAATTGTTTCAAGTGCAAGAACCCTCTATTATGCTTCTTAATCAATGCAATGGTGAGTCGTGGACATCCTTAATTACATAGTCCCAAATCTAAGGTCAACTATGCCTAACTCTATACATGTCCCAGAGGAGAAATCGAACAATCTCAACACCTCGCACTCGCATAGAGTTGCAATGAGCTCCTGGGATTCCAAGTGATAAATCTCTTCCTTAATATAGACCTAACCCTTTGGTCCAGGTGGAAGGTCCCTAACCACAATTGAGCCATAGATACTAAGATCACCTCAACGCTTCACTCCGTTGCACGCACAACTAAGCCCCAGCAGAAGTTCATCCCTTAGACCATTCACACTATTATAGCTGCAAAGAACTCGAGGAACGGAGGTAGAATCTATCACGCCGGAGGGGAAAGGTGACGCTCCTGTATCTCTCGACTCACCCTCTCAACCCTCTCCAACCTAGCTTTGTCTAACGGTCGTGGTGTGTCACTCACATACAAGGTTACCAACAAGAACTCTCAACCCTAGTGTCACTCTAAGGGAAATGTTCATATAATCAAGCATTCAAGGTTGGAACTCACAATAAACATCAATTTATTGACAGAATAATAAAGAGGTTCAAAGAAACAAATACATCCTAGGGTTCGCAATACCCGAGTACCCAATTGGGGTTTCGCTTTCCATGGAGCTAAGTACAATCAAAGAAATAGAATGTAAAAGCAATGAATCCATAAAGAAACCACCTCAATGGTCGTGTCGATGGTCTTGTGGAAAGTCCTCTACTCGTCGTCCAAGGATTCCGTCGTCCGGTATAGGATACGCCTCGATGGAAGCTCCCCTACCAATCTTCTTCCTAAGGAATGATGATGTCAGAGCGGTAGAACCTCTCCAAAACCTTGGCCAATACCCCTCGAAACCCTAGCCGAAGCCCTCTCGGAAGTTGGTGAGCAATACATGTCGGGTCCGACCTCCATTGAAAACTTGGGAAGCTCACCAAATTCTGTCAATGCCCTGTGAGGCAAAAAGGGGACATCATCATTCCACAAAAACTTACAAAGGAGAGATGGGGAGTAATCATGCAAAAACTAAAACAAAATACAAAGGGAACATAAGAACTAGAAAATAAAATCTAAACAATAAAATAAATTGTCCATGTGCATCCTTGTCCTTAGAATTAGGTCTCTCATCACAATATTACATCTTGTTCCATGTGGCCACCCGTGTGGTGTAAATATCACTTCATGGTTGCTTGTCAATTTCTTCATCCCCAAAATTCCTAAAAACCATGAAAAAACCAATAAATCATAGAGGAATCCAATATGATTCAAAATGTAGTGTAAGAGATGAAGAAACAATGAAAAATATGATGTATTGTACCCATACGGCCGTATGGGGGCCGCATGGGTACTGTTCATTTTGACAGAACCTGCCCAAAAACATGAAAATCAAAATTTTTTTACATAAATTCAAGGGATACTTAATTCATAACAATCACATCATCCAAACCAAGAAAAATGCTAAATAAATTACACAGAAAAGCTCCAAGAATGCCAAGAAATGAGAAAGATAAAACTAGGGCATAGAAAAAGCATACCGACGAAATCTTGAGAAAACAAGCTTTAAACTCGAGGAAAACTACAAGATCGACGTCTCAAATGGATGAGGAGAATATTTAGGAGAAAAAATGAGGAGATTTGGCCAAGAAATGAGTGAGAAAGAAGAGAAAATGTCGGTGGAAAAAGAGAGAAAAGAAGATAGTGGAAGAAAGAGAAGAGAGAGAAGAGAGATGAGGGTTAAATGGGCAAGAACCGAGCCATACGGCCCCCATACGGGCCGTATGGGGGCCGTATGTCCTGAGAAGGCTTCTCTATCATTCTGGATGGCATCCCAGACGGCCTAGTATGGGGGGGCCGTCTGAGATGGCACAGAGCCTGGGAATTGCTCTGTGTTCATCTCAGACGACCTCCATACAGCCCAGTAAGGCCATATACCTTTTAAAATCAATCAAAACTTCGAAAACCAGCCCCAAATGATGTAAACATGGTATGGCAAGGTCGAAGGCTTCTCCAAAAATGAATGAAATGAATAAAACGACGATCTAGAGCATGAATGAATACCTAAACATGAGTTTCTCAAGAAGTTACACACATACACCACAATTAAAACGATGAGAGCAATGTGCCAAGTGTGTGAGCATGAACTTATTCAAAAACAAACAAGTCTAAGAAATACGAAAATAGAAATGAACTAAGACCTGGAATACGAAACATGCAAGGAAAATACCCCGAATGCTTGGGTTGCCTCCCAAGAAGCGCTTGTTTAACGTCACAAGCATGACATACCTTATTCTTACCTAAGGAGGCTTGAAAATGGTGTGTTCATCCCGGCTACATGTAGCATAGCTGCTTCCATGAAAGAAAATAATTACCTTCCGGGATGATGAGCTTGTGAAGACCTTGAACATGGTACCTTTAGGCCTTCAAGGGAAATGTTGAGGCCGTGAGTTATGCACTCGTGGCTTAGGCGGGTCATTTGATGGCTTGAGCATCCTCTCAACTTCTATTTCACCCCTGTAAGATCTTCTTCAAGCAGCCTAGAAAAGCTCAAATAGAGACTTTCGCAGGACACTTTCGCAGGAGTTCCTTGAACCTTTCCCATGTCTCAAATAGAGACTCCAATTCCAACTGCACAAAGGATGAGATCTCATTCCTAAGCTTTGTTGATTTTCCGGGAGGGAAATAATGGGCTAGAAAAGCTTCTACCATCTCCTCCCATGTAGTGATTGATGCTCTAGGTAATGAGTGTAGCCACTGCTTTGCTCTCCCCTTTAAGGAAAATGGGAAGGCTCTCAATTTGATGGCATCATCCATCACACCATTTATCTTCAGCATAACGCACACCTCGAGGAAGCTCTCTATGTGACTGTTTGGATCCTCATTGGCCAAACAATTGAATTGTGCGGACTGCTGCAGCGTATGGATGAATGCCGGCTTTAGCTCGAAGTTCTTAGCTGTAATTGGGGGACGCACAATACTCGATTGTGTCCCCAACACTGAAGGTATGGCATAATAGGATAGTGTTCGTTGTTGCTCAATTTGTTCTGCCATGTTTTCAGATCCTTCTACTTCCAAATCAGCTAGATTATGCTGTTCTTGCACAGGTTCTTTCCCTTTTTTTCTAAGTGTACGTTCAAGCTCAGGGTCTCCTTCAATCAATATTGATTGATTCCCTCGGGTCATAACCTGGAGCTGCACAAAAAAGAAAGAAAAAGACAATCAGAACGATGATAGAATAAGAAGATATGAATTAGAATGTGTGGTGAAATAGCTAAGAAAACAAAGTGCAAAGTATCTCTAAACGCCTAGCTCCCCGGCAAGATCATCTAGCGTATATCCCGCAAGTGCACGGGTTTGTCGAAGTAATAATCCCGGGTGAGCAGGTATCGAATTCACAGGGAGTAGGGAGTAAAGACAGTTAATTCGATTCTTAGCTATATAGAATATCAACAATGATAAGTGTGACAATGATTCAATTCTCAACAATTAAACGCAACAAGTAAGAGAGCAAAAGTAATAAGGAGGTAAGGCAATCAATAAAGATGGGGTACTAGGATGACGCTTCACCTAGGATAATCGCTTCAAGTGCAAGAACTCTCTATTATGCTTCCTAATCAATGCAATGGTGAGTTGTGGAAATCCTTACATACATAGTCCAAAATCTAAGGTCAACTATGCCTAACTCTATTCATGTCCCGGAGGAGAGATTAAATAACCTCTCAACCTCACACTCGAATAAAGTTGCAATGAGCTCTAGGGATTCCAGGTGATAAATATCTTCCTAATTATAGACCTAACCCTTTGGTCCAGGCGGAAGGTCCCTAACTACAATTAAGCCCTAGATACTAAGATCCCCTCAACGGTTCACTCCGTTGCACGCGCAACTAAGCCCCAGCCGAGATTCATTCCTTAGACCATTCACTCTATTATGGCCACAAAGAACTCGGCGAACGGAGGTAGAATCTATCACATCGGAGGGGAAAGGGGACGCTCCTGTACCTCTCGACTCACCCTCCCAACCCACTCCAACCTAGCTTTGTCTAACGCTCGTGGTGTGTCACTCACTCACAAGGTTACCAACAAGAACTCTCAACCCTAGTGTCACTCTAGGGGAAATATTCATACAATCAAGCATTCAAGGTTGGAACTCACAATAAACATCAATTTATTGAAAGCATAATAAAGAAGTTCAATGAAACGAATACATCCTAGGGTTCACAATCACCCAAGTACCCACTAGGGGTTTAGCTCTCCATGGAGCTAAGTACAATCAAAGAAATCGAATGTAAAACCAATGAATCCACAAAGAAACCCCCTCGATGGTCGTGTCGATGGTCTTGTGGAGAGTCCTCTACTCGTCGCAAGGGACCCTTTGTCCGGCCTAGGATACACCTCGCCGGATCGATGCCGACGAAAGTTCTCCCAATAACCTTCTTCCAAATGACGCGTGATGTCGGAGCCGTAGAACCTCTCCAAAACCCTAGCTAATACCCCTCAAAACCCTAGCCGAAGGCCTCTCTCAAGTTGGGGAAAAGATGGATAAAAAAATACCAAAATCAGGGCTGAATCGGCTTTAAATAGGGCTGGAATCAGGCGACTCCACGGGCGTGGACGGTACATGTGCCCGTGTGGAATTTCCACATGGCCGTGGGTGATTTCCACACGCCCGTGTGGATTCTCTGTTTCTCTGATTTCTCGGCAGGTTGTGAACACTACTGCTACAGTACTTGCTACCGTGTTGCTGCAGTGCTCTTCTAAAGTCTTCGACCTGAATAACTTCCCAATTCAATATTTTCATCGGGGTAACGCAAACGGGCACACGTTTACGTCATGAATCACTTGCTTCTTCAATGATATACATGTTGGTGGAGCTCTTGTTCTTATGTGCATAAGTCAGAATGTTCGAGTGTGACTGCCTTTGTGCCCCTCCAAATGGATGTGCGCACTCGAATGCGAGGAGGTTGGCACACACTCTAGCATCTCACACCTGACCTATGTCTTCGCGTTTGACCCTTATCAAGATTTCCTCCAAAATAGATGCATTATGATCCACATTGGCCTATTTCCTTCATACTCGGGCTCACAACCCTACCTGCATAAAAGTAACATAAAAACACACATATTAGTGTAAAAACCTGAGAAAAGTAATGCTCAACATAAGGAATGAAAACTCCGCATTCATATCGCACAAGCACTTATCAGAAGCATTCAAGATTGGAACTCAAATAAAACATCAATAAATGAAAGCATAATAACAAGGTTTAATAAGACAAATACATCGTAGGGTTCACAAATTCAAGTACCCACTAGGGGGTTTAGCTCTCCATGGAGCTAGATACAATAAATTAAATCGAATGTAAAAATAAGTAATTTATAGAAAACCCCTCGATAGTCATAACGATGGTCTTGTGGAGAAGCCTCTACTAGTCCAAGGGTCCCTTTGTCAGACCTAGGATACACCTCGCCGGATCGGTGTCGATGAAAGTTCTGCCACTAACCTTCTTAAAATTGAAACACAATGTCGGAGTCGTAGAATATCTCCCAATCCCTAGCAAATACCTCTCAAAACCTTAGCCACAGTCTTCTACCAAGTTAGGGAAAAGATGGAGAAAGAATGCTGAAATCGGGGCTGAAATCGGCCTTAAATAGGTCTGGAATCGGGAATCCACATGCCCCTGTGTATTCACCACACGGGCCAGTGGAATTAACGTATGATCATGTGGGATTTCCACATGCCCATCTGGATTCTCCAGAAATCACTTTTCTCGGCCGGCAGTGAACAGTACCTGCTACAATGTATTGCTACTGTGTGCTACAGTCCTCTCCTGCAGTACCGTCCCGAAATACTCCTGAATCCATGTTCTCATCGACACAACGTAAACGGGCACACGTTTATGTCATAAATCGCTTTACTTCTTCAATGAATGGCTACATTAGTGGAGATCTTGCTATACATGCACAAGCCAGAATACTTGAATGTGACTGTGATAAGGTCCCCTTGTGTATATCCCACAAGTGCACGGGTTTGTCGAAGTAATAATCCCGGGTGAGCGGGTATCCAATCCACCGGGAGTAGGGAATAAAAATACTTAATTTGATTCTTAGCTATGTAAAAGATCAATGATAATGACTGTGACAATGATTCAATTCTCAACAGTAAAAGCAACAAGTAAGAGAGCAAAAGTAAAGAAGGGGGTAAGGCAATCGATAAAGATGGGGTACCCGGATAATGATCCGCCTAGGATAATTCTTTCAAGTGCAAGAACTCTCTATTATGCTTCCTAATCAATGCAATGGTGAGTTGTGGAAATCCTTACATACATAGTCCAAAATCTAAGGTCAACTATGCCTAACTCTATTCATGTCCCGGAGGAGAGATTAAATAACCTCTCAACCTCACACTCGAATAAAGTTACAATGAGCTCTAGGGATTCCAGGTGATAAATATCTTCCTAATTATAGACCTAACCCTTTGGTCCAGGCGGAAGGTCCCTAACTACAATTAAGCCCTAGATACTAAGATCCCCTCAACGGTTCACTCCGTTGCACGCGCAACTAAGCCCCAGCCGAGATTCATTCCTTAGACCATTCACTCTATTATGGCCACAAAGAACTCGGCGAACGGAGGTAGAATCTATCACATCGGAGGGGAAAGGGGACGCTCCTGTACCTCTCGACTCACCCTCCCAACCCACTCCAACCTAGCTTGTCTAACGCTCGTGGTGTGTCACTCACTCACAAGGTTACCAACAAGAACTCTCAACCCTAGTGTCACTCTAGGGGAAATATTCATACAATCAAGCATTCAAGGTTGGAACTCACAATAAACATCAATTTATTGAAAGCATAATAAAGAAGTTCAATGAAACGACTACATCCTAGGGTTCACAATCACCCAAGTACCCACTAGGGGTTTAGCTCTCCATGGAGCTAAGTACAATCAAAGAAATCGAATGTAAAACCAATGAATCCACAAAGAAACCCCCTCGATGGTCGTGTCGATGGTCTTGTGGAGAGTCCTCTACTCGTCGCAAGGGACCCTTTGTCCGGCCTAGGATACACCTCGCCGGATCGATGCCGACGAAAGTTCTCCCAATAACCTTCTTCCAAATGACGCGTGATGTCGGAGCCATAGAACCTCTCCAAAACCCTAGCTAATACCCCTCAAAACCCTAGCCGAAGGCCTCTCTCAAGTTGGGGAAAAGATGGATAAAAAAATACCAAAATCAGGGCTGAATCGGCTTTAAATAGGGCTGGAATCAGGCGACTCCACGGGCGTGGACGGTACATGTGCCCGTGTGGAATTTCCACATGGCCGTGGGATGATTTCCACACGCCCGTGTGGATTCTCTGTTTCTCTGATTTCTCGGCAGGTTGTGAACACTACTGCTACAGTACTTGCTACCGTGTTGCTGCAGTGCTCTTCTAAAGTCTTCGACCTGAATAACTTCCCAATTCAATATTTTCATCGGGGTAACGCAAACGGGCACACGTTTACGTCATGAATCACTTGCTTCTTCAATGATATACATGTTGGTGGAGCTCTTGTTCTTATGTGCATAAGTCAGAATGTTCGAGTGTGACTGCCTTTGTGCCCCTCCAAATGGATGTGCGCACTCGAATGCGAGGAGGTTGGCACACACTCTAGCATCTCACACCTGACCTATGTCTTCGCGTTTGACCCTTATCAAGATTTCCTCCAAAATAGATGCATTATGATCCACATTGGCCTATTTCCTTCATACTCGGGCTCACAACCCTACCTGCATAAAAGTAACATAAAAACACACATATTAGTGTAAAAACCTGAGAAAAGTAATGCTCAACATAAGGAATGAAAACTCCGCATTCATATCGCACAAGCACTTATCAAGAAGCATTCAAGATTGGAACTCAAATAAAACATCAATAAATGAAAGCATAATAACAAGGTTTAATAAGACAAATACATCGTAGGGTTCACAAATTCAAGTACCCACTAGGGGGTTTAGCTCTCCATGGAGCTAGATACAATAAATTAAATCGAATGTAAAAATAAGTAATTTATAGAAAACCCCTCGATAGTCATAACGATGGTCTTGTGGAGAAGCCTCTACTAGTCCAAGGGTCCCTTTGTCAGACCTAGGATACACCTCGCCGGATCGGTGTCGATGAAAGTTCTGCCACTAACCTTCTTAAAATTGAAACACAATGTCGGAGTCGTAGAATATCTCCCAATCCCTAGCAAATACCTCTCAAAACCTTAGCCACAGTCTTCTACCAAGTTAGGGAAAAGATGGAGAAAGAATGCTGAAATCGGGGCTGAAATCGGCCTTAAATAGGTCTGGAATCGGGAATCCACATGCCCCTGTGTATTCACCACACGGGCCAGTGGAATTAACGTATGATCATGTGGGATTTCCACATGCCCATCTGGATTCTCCAGAAATCACTTTTCTCGGCCGGCAGTGAACAGTACCTGCTACAATGTATTGCTACTGTGTGCTACAGTCCTCTCCTGCAGTACCGTCCCGAAATACTCCTGAATCCATGTTCTCATCGACACAACGTAAACGGGCACACGTTTATGTCATAAATCGCTTTACTTCTTCAATGAATGGCTACATTAGTGGAGATCTTGCTATACATGCACAAGCCAGAATACTTGAATGTGACTGTGATAAGGTCCCCTTGTGTATATCCCACAAGTGCACGGGTTTGTCGAAGTAATAATCCCGGGTGAGCGGGTATCCAATCCACCGGGAGTAGGGAATAAAAATACTTAATTTGATTCTTAGCTATGTAAAAGATCAATGATAATGACTGTGACAATGATTCAATTCTCAACAGTAAAAGCAACAAGTAAGAGAGCAAAAGTAAAGAAGGGGGTAAGGCAATCGATAAAGATGGGGTACCCGGATAATGATCCGCCTAGGATAATTCTTTCAAGTGCAAGAACTCTCTATTATGCTTCCTAATCAATGCAATGGTGAGTTGTGGAAATCCTTACATACATAGTCCAAAATCTAAGGTCAACTATGCCTAACTCTATTCATGTCCCGGAGGAGAGATTAAATAACCTCTCAACCTCACACTCGAATAAAGTTGCAATGAGCTCTAGGGATTCCAGGTGATAAATATCTTCCTAATTATAGACCTAACCCTTTGGTCCAGGCGGAAGGTCCCTAACTACAATTGAGCCCTAGATACTAAGATCACCTCAACGGTTCACTCCGTTGCAAGCGCAACTAAGCCCCAGCGGAAGTTCATCCCTTAGACCATTCACTCTATTATGGCCGCAAAGAAATCGAGGAACGGAGGTAGAATGTATCACGCCGGAGGAGAAAAGGTACGCTCCTGTACCTCTCCACCCACCCTCTCAACTCTCTCCAACCTAGCTTTGTCTAACGCTCGTGGTGTGTCACTCACTCACAAGGTTACCAACAAGAACTGTCAACCCTAGTGTCACTATAGGGGAAATTTTCATACAATCAAGCATTCAAGGTTGGAACTCATAACAAACATTAATTTATTGAAAGCATAATAAAGAGGTTCAAAGAAACAAATACATCCTAGGGTTCATAATACCCGAGTACCCACTAGGGGTTTAGCTCTCCATGGAGCTAAGTACAATCAAAGAAATAGAATGTAAAACCAATGAATCCATAAAGAATGATGGTCGTGTCGATGGTCTTTTGGAGAGTCCTCTACTCGTCGCAAGGGATCCTTTGTCCGGCCTAGGATACACCTCGCCGGATCGATGCCGACGAAAGTTCTCCCAATAACCTTCTTCCAAATGACGCGTGATGTCGGAGCCGTAGAACCTCTCCAAAACCCTAGCTAATACCCCTCAAAACCCTAGCCGAAGGCCTCTCTCAAGTTGGGGAAAAGATGGATAAAAAAATACCAAAATCAGGGCTGAATCGGCTTTAAATAGGGCTGGAATCAGGCGACTCCACGGGCGTGGACGGTACATGTGCCCGTGTGGAATTTCCACATGGCCGTGGATGATTTCCACACGCCCGTGTGGATTCTCTGTTTCTCTGATTTCTCGGCAGGTTGTGAACACTACTGCTACAGTACTTGCTACCGTGTTGCTGCAGTGCTCTTCTAAAGTCTTCGACCTGAATAACTTCCCAATTCAATATTTTCATCGGGGTAACGCAAACGGGCACACGTTTACGTCATGAATCACTTGCTTCTTCAATGATATACATGTTGGTGGAGCTCTTGTTCTTATGTGCATAAGTCAGAATGTTCGAGTGTGACTGCCTTTGTGCCCCTCCAAATGGATGTGCGCACTCGAATGCGAGGAGGTTGGCACACACTCTAGCATCTCACACCTGACCTATGTCTTCGCGTTTGACCCTTATCAAGATTTCCTCCAAAATAGATGCATTATGATCCACATTGGCCTATTTCCTTCATACTCGGGCTCACAACCCTACCTGCATAAAAGTAACATAAAAACACACATATTAGTGTAAAAACCTGAGAAAAGTAATGCTCAACATAAGGAATGAAAACTCCGCATTCATATCGCACAAGCACTTATCAGAAGCATTCAAGATTGGAACTCAAATAAAACATCAATAAATGAAAGCATAATAACAAGGTTTAATAAGACAAATACATCGTAGGGTTCACAAATTCAAGTACCCACTAGGGGGTTTAGCTCTCCATGGAGCTAGATACAATAAATTAAATCGAATGTAAAAATAAGTAATTTATAGAAAACCCCTCGATAGTCATAACGATGGTCTTGTGGAGAAGCCTCTACTAGTCCAAGGGTCCCTTTGTCAGACCTAGGATACACCTCGCCGGATCGGTGTCGATGAAAGTTCTGCCACTAACCTTCTTAAAATTGAAACACAATGTCGGAGTCGTAGAATATCTCCCAATCCCTAGCAAATACCTCTCAAAACCTTAGCCACAGTCTTCTGCCAAGTTAGGGAAAAGATGGAGAAAGAATGCTGAAATCGGGGCTGAAATCGGCCTTAAATAGGTCTGGAATCGGGAATCCACATGCCCCTGTGTATTCACCACACGGGCCAGTGGAATTAACGTATGATCATGTGGGATTTCCACATGCCCATCTGGATTCTCCAGAAATCACTTTTCTCGGCCGGCAGTGAACAGTACCTGCTACAATGTATTGCTACTGTGTGCTACAGTCCTCTCCTGCAGTACCGTCCCGAAATACTCCTGAATCCATGTTTTCATCGACACAACGTAAACGGGCACACGTTTATGTCATAAATCGCTTTACTTCTTCAATGAATGGCTACATTAGTGGAGATCTTGCTATACATGCACAAGCCAGAATACTTGAATGTGACTGTGATAAGGTCCCCTTGTGTATATCCCACAAGTGCACGGGTTTGTCGAAGTAATAATCCCGGGTGAGCGGGTATCCAATCCACCGGGAGTAGGGAATAAAAATACTTAATTTGATTCTTAGCTATGTAAAAGATCAATGATAATGACTGTGACAATGATTCAATTCTCAACAGTAAAAGCAACAAGTAAGAGAGCAAAAGTAAAGAAGGGGGTAAGGCAATCGATAAAGATGGGGTACCCGGATAATGATCCGCCTAGGATAATTCTTTCAAGTGCAAGAACTCTCTATTATGCTTCCTAATCAATGCAATGGTGAGTCATGGAAATCCTTAATTACATAGTCCCAAATCTAATGTCAACTATGCCTAACTCTATACATGTCCTGGAAGAGAAATCGAACAATCTCAACACCTCGCACTCGCATAGAATTGCATTGAGCTCCAGGGATTCCAAGTGATAAATCTCTTCCTTAATATAGACCTAACCCTTTGGTCCAAGTTGAAGGTCCCTAACCACAATTGAGCCCTAGATACTAATATCACCTCAACGCTTCATTCCGTTGCACGAGCAACTAAGCCCCAGCGGAAGTTCATCCCTTAGACCATTCACTCTATTATGGCCGCAAAGAACTCGAGGAACGGAGGTAGAATCTATCACACTGGACGGGAAAGGGGACACTCCTGTACCTCTCGACTCACCGTCTCAACCCTCTCAAACCTAGCTTTGTCTAACGCTTGTGGTGTGTCACTCACTCACAAGGTTACCAACAAGAACTCTCAACCCTAGTGTCACTCTAGGGGAAATGTTCATACAATCAAGCATTCAAGGTTGAAACTCACAATAAACATTAATTTATTGAAAGCATAATAAAGAGGTTCAAAGAAACAAATACATCCTAGGGTTCACAATACCCGAGTACCCACTAGGGGTTTAGCTCTCCATGGAGCTAAGTACAATCAAAGAATTCGAATGTAAAAGCAATGAATACATAAAGAAACCCCCTCGATGGTCATGTCGATGGTCTTATAGAGAGTCCTCTACTTGTCGTCCAAGGATTTCCTCGTCCGGTACAGGATACGTCTCGACGGAAGCTCCCCTACCAACCTTCTTCCTAAGGAATGATGATGTAGGAGCTGTAGAACCTCTCCAAAACCTTGGCCAATACCCCTCAAAATCCTAGCCGAAGCCCTCTCTCAAGTTGGGGAAAAGATGGAGAAAAGAATACTAAAATCGGGGTTGATTCGGCTTTTAAATGGGGCTGGAATCAGGCGACTACACGGGCGTGGATGCTTCACGCGCCCGTGGGGAATTTCCACACGGGCGTGGATAATTTCCACACGCCCGTGTGGATCCTCTGAACTCCCTCGCTTTTCTCGGCCGTACGTGTATAGTGTCGCTACAAGATTTTTGATAAAGTAACCAACCTGAATAACTTCCCGAATCCATACTTTCATCGGAGTAACGTAAACGGGTACACGTTCACGTCGTGGATCACTTGCATCTTCAATTATAGGCACGTTGGTGAAGCTCTTATTCTATGTGCATAAGTCGGAATGCTCGAGTGTGACTGCCTTTGTGCCCCTCCAAATGGATGTGCCAACTCGAATACGAGGAGGTTGGCACACACTCTAGCATCTCACATCGACCTATGTCTTCGCATTTGAAACTTAGCAAGATTTCCCCCAAAATCAGTGCATTGTAATCCACATTGGCTTCTTTCCTTCATACTGGGCCTCACAACCCTACCTCCATAAAAGTAACATAAAAACACATATATTAGTGTAAAAACCTGAAAAAAGTAATGCTCAACATAAGGAATGAACGCTTCGCATCCATATCGCACAAGCACTTATCAAACTCCACCACACTTAAGCTTTTGCTTGTCCTCAAGCAAAAATTAAAACGTTATGTGCACTGATAAGTGCTTGAGTAGACATATTTTTATATATGTTTTACATGCATTGAGCATCATTTTTATTGTGGTTTATGTCTCATATTGTGTATTTGGTGTTCTTTTATGCATACAGGTTGTGAATGCCTTGAAGAGTAAAAGGGAAACAAAGATAGGCTATAAAGACACAATGTTGGGAGTTCTTGTTCAATTTAAGGACCAAAATACGAGAGGAGTTCATAAACGTAGAGATGTGTGCCAACTTCCAAGAAGATTCAAGTCAATTCACTAGTTGGAAGGGCACAAAGGCAGCCACATCTTCATGTTTTTTCTCTTTGTGAAGATTGCAAGACCTCTCAAAGATACATCGATGAAGAAAAGTTTTATAGCCTACCACATGGACGTGTGCCCGGACATGTGGACTCAAGAGAAGAGTGATTGGACCACGTTTTGTGAAAAGTAATGAAGCAAAATTACTGTAGCAGTACTGTAGCAAAATTACTGTGGCCTCAAGAGAAGAGTGATTGGGCTTTAAATAGGCCGTTCTGGGTACGTGACAGGCGCAATTTTGGGCTTAAAATAGGCCGTTTGCCCTATTTTGGAGAGACTTTTTGCGAGGGTTTTGGCGAGCACTTTGAAGGCAAGGCGGCTAGGGTTTTGGAGGAGGTCTTTGGTGATATTGGGGGGCGTCCATCATCAACTTTGATGTATCTTCTCTCCGTCATAGCAAAAAGGGAGCCTTCGGCGACCTAGCTTCGGAGAAGGATTCTTCAAGACGTTTGGCGACCCATCAAGGCCATCATCACGAATTTAATTGGGTTTTACTTCATGGCTTTCATTGCTTTTCATTGTAATAATTATTGTTTTGTAACTTGCTCCATGGAGGGCTAAACCTTAGTAGGTATTTGGGCATGTGAACCCTAGGATTTATGTTTTTGTAATGATTTGCTTTATGTTTCTATTAATTCGAGTTGATTTGAGTTTTAACCTTGTATTCCCATTGCTTGCTTGTTTAATTAATCCTTGAGGTTAATTGGATTTGCATGATTTGTTACTTTGATGTGAGAGAGGTCTCCATTAGAGTTAGAATGTCAAGGTTAAAGAGGGTTGAGAGGGTGAGTCATGAGATAGTGGAGTGTCCCCTCTCCCTTCCGATTGAGTGTTTCCTATCTCCGTATTCCCAAAACTCTATGCAACCATATTTGGTGTGAGGCGTGAGATTGAGAGATTTCTCCGCCGGGACCTTGTAGGTGGTTAGAGATCCTTCGCCGGGAATTAGGGTTGGATCTATCCTTAGGAATCGGTTTCACTCTTAGGTGTCCCTAGAGCGTATTGCGGTCATATGGGGTGTGAGGTGTTGAGATTGAGTGATTTCTCCGCCGGGAACTTGTAGGGGACTAGTACCGGTGGCTTGGAGGCAAGAACCTGTCATTCTTGGATTACCTCGACTCATTAGACTCGGTTTAGAAGCATTTAGTGAATCGTGAGCTTCATGTTAGATCCTAGGGGGAGCATTGCACGGATACCTCATCTTTATTGATTGAGATCTCCTTTACTCATTTTCTTGCTCGCTTGCTTGCTTATTAATTCTCTTGCAATTAGTTCATCTCATCATATCCATTGATTTCGACTAGATAACTAAGAATTGGTTAATACTAATACTTTCGTTCCCTGTGGATTCGACTACCCACTCACCGGGGTAATTATTACTTCGACACCCGTGCACTTGCGGTACATACACGCATATTCGGACGTGTCATGCACCAACGAAGAAAATATTGGAAGTGCTTGGCCTTAGGTTCACCAAAGTATACAAAGAGAGCATTCTACATGTGAGGGAAATTTCAACACTAAATATGAAAAATCGAAACTCTAGTTAAAAACTTGAATAAAAAAGGACAACAAACCCGAAATCATGAAAGTGTGTGGATTCACTCAAGTCAACCAAAGGTATACTCCTCAAAGCTCTAAGTATAAGGGACTTATTTATCTACACAAGTGACAACAATTTCAAAGATTGTAGTAGCTTCACACATCCTCTAAGATAGCCCTTTCCAAAGCGGCCGCTAAGGTGGCTTTCACACTTTTCGAGGTGGTAGCTCTTTCTACCGGAGTGGTAGTTTTCACTCATCCTATGAGATAGCTCTTTCTCTCATTAGGGCATAGCTAGTATCCGACTTATAAGAGTAGATACATACTTCATAGGCGGTAGCTCTTTCCACCCAACAAGTACAAATAAACAATAAAACTTTTCTTTTTTTTTTTGGAATTCAACACAAGAAACAACTATAACTAGTCCCTTTAACATCAAACTTGAGTTTCCAACAGAGTTTAAAAAGTGAGTAGTGCACTAAGTGTAAATCGGGCAAAAATTCCTAGAAATTCAAGCAAAAACTAGAGCATGAAAAATATTCAATGTTAAGAAATTCTCCTAAACTCAAGAAGACAATCCTTGCAACTAAGGTGAACCGCCATTGGCTATGTGAGCATATAACAATCAAGAACAATAGAAAAGATGTGTGCACTATGAAACTACCCCCCAGACTTAAGTTGTACATTGTCCTCAATGTACACATGCATGCTCACTCAAAATGTATATCATTCAAAAGAAAATGTGGGAGAAGTAATCAAAACAATACTCCCCTAACTCCTAGTGTTGCGTTTGATGAAGCTAATTCCATGGGAGTAGTGTTCCGATGGGTTGAGAGGCTCACACGGCCAAGTGCCTCTGCACCTTGGCCGTGCCCATGACTAAGTCTCAATTCCCAAGAAGACAAGACCATCTGCACGCATACACGAGGGGGTTCAGTGAAGCTCAACAAAAACAAGATAAATCGAGTGTATATAAAAGATAAAGCAATGAATATAACTCGATGATGCAAAATGAACATTAACTCAGTAGGGGAATCCTTTCTGAGTAAACAAGTCTAAAATAAAATGCAAAGAAAGTAAAAGAAAGGAAGAGTCAAATGTCGGTGTCCCGCTCGGGCGCCGGTGTTGTTGCTGCTGCTGGTGAAGCACATGGTTGGTCTACCGGTGCCGGGGTAGGAGATGAGGGTACAGTGGATGTTGAGGGAGCCTGAGGAGTCCTCGGCCATAAGACAAATGATGAAGCGACGTCTCGCTCTAAGATCGGCAGTAATACATCGAAGCGTGCCATGAATTCTGTGTACTGAGCGGCTTCCACGGACCTGATCTCAGAAACCTCTACCCACATAGACCTAACCCTTTGCAATGAGCTCGCACTCGCATAGAGTTGTAATGAGCTCAAGGGATTCCAAGTGATAAATCTCTTCCTTAATATAGACCTAACCCTTTGGTCTAGGTGAAAGGTCCCTAACCACAATTGAGCCCTAGATACTAAAATCATCTCAACGCTTCACTCCGTTGCACGCGCAACTAAGCCTCAGCGGAAGTTCATCCCATAGACCATTCACTCTATTATGGTCGCAAAGAACTCGAGGAACGGAGATAGAATCTATCACACCGGAGAGGAAAGGGGACGCTCCTGTACTTCTCGACTCACCCTCTCAACCCTCTCCAACCTGGCTTTGTCTAACGCTCGTGGTGTGTTACTCACTCACAAGGTTACCAACAAGAACTCTCAACCCTAGTGTCACTCTAGGGGAAATGTTCATACAATCAATCATTCAAGGTTGGAACTCACAATAAACATCAATTTATTGAAAGCATAATAAAGAGGTTCAAAGAAACAAATACATCATAGGGTTCACAATACCCGAGTACCCACTAGGGGTTTAGCTCTCCATGGAGCTAAGTACAATAAAAGAAATAAAATGTAAAAGTAATAAATCCATAAAGAAACACCCTTGATGGTCGTGTCGATGGTCTTGTGGAGAGTCCTCTACTCGTCGTCCAAGGATTCCCTCGTCCGGTATAGGATACGCCTCGACGGAAGCTCCCCTACCAACCTTCTTCCTAAGGAATGATGATGTAGCAGCCGTAGAACCTCTCCAAAACCTTGGCCAATACCCCTCGAAACCCTAGTCGAAGCCCTCTCTCAAGTTGGTGAAAAGATGGAGAAAAGAATACTAAAATCGGGGCTGATTCGGCTTTTAAATAGGGCTCGAATCGGGCGAATACACGGGCGTGGATGCTTCACGCACTCGTGGGGAATTTCCACACGGGCGTGGATAATTTCGACACGCCCGTGTGGATCCTCTGAACTCCTGTTTTCTCGGCTGGCTGTGAACAGTGCTACTACAATACTTTCTACCGTGTTGCTATAATTCTCTGCTACAGTATCCGACCTGAATAACTTCCCGAATCCATACTTTCATCGGAGTAACGTAAACGGGCACACGTTCACATCGTGGATCACTTGCATCTTCAATTATAGGCACGTTGGTGAAGCTCTTGTTCTATGTGCATAAGTCGGAATGCTCGAGTGTGGCTGCCTTTGTGCCCCTCCAAATGGATGTGCCAACTCGAATACGAGTAGGTTGGCACACACTCTAGCATCTCACATCGACCTATGTCTTCGCATTTGAAACTTAGCAAGATTTCCTCCAAAATCCGTGCATTGTAATCCACATTGGCTTCTTTCCTTCATACTTTCCTCACAACCCTACCTGTATAAAAGTAACATAAAAACACATATATTAGTGTAAAAACCTGAGAAAAGTAATGCTCAACATAAGGAATGAACGCTTCACATCCATATCGCACAAGCACTTATCAGACTGCCTTTGTACCTCTCCAAATCATTGTGCTAACTTGAATACAAGGAGGTTGGCACACATTCTCACATCTTGAACCTGACTTATGTCTTCGCGTTTGATCCTTCTCAAGATTTCCTCCAAATGGTGCATTCACAATCTATATTGGCTTCTTTCTCTAACATTCAGCTTCACAACCCTATATGCATGAAAGTAACATTAATGCACACATATTAGCACTAAAACCTAATAAAAGTAATACTCATAATAAGGAAAAAACACTAGGCATTCTTATCACACAAGCACTTATCAACCCTCTCCAATCTTGCTTTGTTTAACATCATGGTGTGTCACTCACTCACAAAGATTACCAAGATGGACTCTCAATCCTACTATCACTCTAAGGGAGAAATCATTCAACAAGCATTCAAGATTGGAACTCAATTAAAGAAATCAATTAAGGAAAACATAATAAAAGGTTAATGAAACAAATACATCTAGAGTTCACAAATCCAAGTACCCACTAGGAAGTTTAGCTCTCCATGGAGCAAGATAAAATCTATAATGAAATCAAAAGTAAAAACATGTAATCCATAGGAAAACCCCTCGGCATTCATGTCGATGGTCTTGTGGCGTGGCCTCGTCCTCTCCAAACACTACAAGAAATTTGGGTATTCTCTATGTTATTGTTCGCTACGTAGTAACTTTCGTAGATAAATATGTACCATCATCTACGATTTATATATTTTGTAGGGCAAAATATACATTATGAGGCGCCAAATATTTTTCCATCCGCTGGGAAGATCATGGCCTCACTGAATGACTTTTTAGTAGCTACAATTAATTTTTTTGTAGATAAAAACAAAAACACTTTTTATCTATGAAATATATCGTAGCCAAAAAGATATTATAATTTTGGCCACGAATTTTTGAAACATAGGTAATAGTTTTTGCTTTTCATCTACGCATGAAACCGTGAGGGTACAAGTATATTCTAGTATCTACGATTTGTAGATTTCAGAGGGCAAAAATAAATGTTATGAGGCGCCAAATATTTCCAATTCGCGGGAAGATAATGGGCAACGAATGATTTTTAGTAGCTACAATTATATTTTGTAAGTAAAGAAAAACCCTTCGTTCTACCAAATATATTGTGGAGAAAAGTGATTCTAATTTTTGACCACTGAATTTTTAAAACGTAGGGAAAATAATTTTTGTTTTTCATCTACACACGTAACTCGTAAGTACAAGCATGTTCCATCATCTACGATTTTTTTAGTTTTCATAGGGAAAAAAATAAACATTATAAGGCGCCAAAAAGTATTTGCCATTCAGCGGAAAAAATCATGGGTTACAAAATGATTTTTTTAGTAGCTACAATTAGTTTTGTGTAAGTAAATAAAAACACATTTTACTACGAAATATATCGTAGAGAAAAGATATTCTAATTTCATGTACATTAATTTTTTTAAGTATTTTTATACACATTTAATTCTACAAATAATTAGTATTAAATCAACATGACATGTGGAAGATGGCCAACCAATTATAGAAACATTAAAAAGAAAAAAATTGAATGAACAATTCGACATCCCCAAAGAATATATTGAGAAAAAGGTTAACATCGTATTCATTAAATCAAAGTTTATTGCAACCTTAAATGATAATAATAAATTATAAGAAATGTTAAATATCCAATCAAACATATAATGTGGTTAAACATATATATATATATATATAAAAAGTCCTACCCAACAAAACCAATGGGTAGAGTTGGGTGTATATGAACTTATCCGGAACCAAGAGAAATCTATTGGGCATTAATAATAATAATAATAATAATAATAAGGTATACACATCATCATCACATCATCATAAGGTATACTAAAGAATAGATCCAAAGAATACCATGAGTTAATATTATAATGAAAAAGATGTTTGTTATATGTTGAACAACCTCATCATCATTAATATTTTTTTATGCTTTTTCAAAAATTTTTCATTTTCATTATTCTAAATTTATAACAACCTAATTTATTATAAATTTTGACATTTATTTTTTTGTAATATGCTATATTGAATTAAATATAATTATATCAATCAATAATTTAATATTATAATTAAAAATAGTTTAATATAATATAAATTTATAAACTATACTAAAAGTATTTAAATAAAGTTGCATGCCCATGATCTAGTTTTTTTAAAGAATTCATATCTTTTTTTATTAAATCTAACAAATAGCAAAAATATATATCCAAATTATTTATATTATGCTCTTCCAAATAATATAAAAAGTCTTATTTCACTTTAAAAAAATAATGTATAAAAAGTTAAAATAAATAAATTTCCTTTTTTTAAATTTTGGCCCTCTTTAGATATTTGTTCTTCTCTTGCTCATTGTTCTCCAAAATCTAGGGTTTTCAATCTCTCATCCCTATTGTACTCATTTTGCTCTTCAAAGGTTTTCAATCTCTCATCCCTTTGTGCTCCTTTTGCTCTCCAAGGATTTTATCATTACATCTCTTACTAGTGAGTGGTTACATTTATGAATATCTTTTTTGTTTTACCCCAAAATCAGATTTGATTTCATCTCTTTTAGGGTTTCTTTAGGTTTTGGAGTTTGCTTGGCATGGGAAGCTCTTGGCTGCAGTCGATTTCATCTCTTTTATGCTGATTTTAATTGCTTGCTTAGGTATGCAATGCTTCTCGTTTTAATCCTATTTTGTTGATGCTAATGAGGTCCCACTTCTCCAGTTTATTTTGTTGCTTGGTTTATTAGATTACTTTAGTGGAAGTGATAGGTATGGTCTTCCATGTTGGTATTGTTCTTGATTATTTACATGTTTTTAGTCAAAAGTCTAAGTGCGGGGTCTTGTCCGTACTAAGCTTAGCTGAATTTATATTTTTATGTCCTTGGTTTGTGATAGTATAAGATACTTCCGGTTGTCTTCCACATGCTTCGTCAAGTAACATAGATGCTATAATGTGGACCCTAGTTCTTTAATAATAATCTTGAAGCCTTTTAGTTCTCTTCTCTCTCTATATCTCTATGAGGACCACAATTCATTACATTAAAAACTTTTTTGATTTAGTTAAGGATGAGGCCTTGTGTGAATCAATGAAACAATGCATCTCTCTTTCTCTCATTCCCACTCTCTCTCACTGTAGAAAGAGAAATAAATAAATACTTATTTATGAGCAATGAGAAATTGAGCATCAATGCATGCATGCGTGAATAGAAGCATTTAAAGCAATGGACCTTATCAATGAAAATTCCAAACATATGAAATTCGTATGTGCATGAGTTTAGATGAGACAAATTTGTCACTGTTTTTCCCATGCTTTCAAATCATTGGGAGTTTTATAGACTATGTTGGAGTTTGAATTCTCAAGAATGTCTTTTTTCCATTAATCATTAGTTAGAATAGAGAAATGCTCACATATTAAATTTTTAATTCTCTAGTTTATACTAGTATTTTTAATATTTCAAAGTATTGGTTGATGTGTTATCTAACAATGATTTTATATGTACATATAGTTAACATAGCCATTTTCTATTCTAAAATCTTGCAAATCTTCATATCTGTCATTTTCCTTTGAGTAATATGATAAGTTTGCTTAATTGATTAGTGTGACATTGACTGAGATTGGAATTGGGGTTACTGTTTGGTTTACCTAATAATAGTCCAGCCCAAGCATATTTAGTATTGGACACCATGTGTTTTTCCATGTGAATGCAATAGAGACATTGGAATATGTTTAACTTATGATGTACCCTTTTATTGTGATGTTGAGTTTGAAAATATACTAGTCTTAATTCAATGTTGTTATTCATAGATCTCTTGATTCAAACTTTTGATGGATTGTTCAAGCTTTTGATAGATGCGTTAAAATAAGCTACATCTATTGTAGAAGAAATCATCATATCATTGAGTTTAAAGCTCAAAATTCATTAGACTTGTGATATTTGGATTTCAGGAACCATCAAGTGAGATTTTTCACAGAGATTTGTTTACTTTGTATCATCAAGAAGTTAGTTATCAAGAAGTGTGATTAGTAGATAATTGTGATTGCTTATTTGATTTTAACTTCATAGCATTTTTGTATCTTCTTTTTATTTCCATAGCTTCTAGTGCGATAAAGAAAAATTGTAGAGGTAAGACACGGGGGTGTAATCTGCAAAAATTGGTGAATTCATCAAAAAATAGGCTTCCTATTTATATAGACCTGGATCAAGGTAGACCATTGGATTCGGTGCAATCTGCAAAGCTATCAAATGAAATAGGTATTATTGCTCGGACTTATTTACCTTGTCCACGATCAATCAAAAAACTTGATTGGGAGGAGCACATAAAGCCGGCATTTGATCGTCTTGGGGTATGGTTTATATTAAGTAACATACGGAGTTTGTGTATTCTTGTCTGTTCACAAATTTCTTTTTTTTTTTTAGATGAAATTGAATGTTATTGGCATTGAGACAAATCCGAGGATAGTTGATTGTATTGTTGACATACTTAAAAATAGAATTAGAGATCATCGTCAATCATTGAAGAAGCACTATTTGACCTTTCCAAGCTATGAAGATGCAAAAAGGAAGAAACCCAATGAGTTTATTACTCAAGAGAATTGGGAGGATTTATGTGATTATTGGAACAATGATAAAACTAAGGTACATGTATTTTATTATTAATGATTACAAATAATGGATTTATATATTTTTTATGTCAATAATCTATTAAACTTTTGTTTTTAAAGGAAAAGGCTGAAAAAGCAAAAGTTAGTAGATCATATATGAAAACACCTCACAATCAAGGATCTAAATCCTTCGTTGTTGTTCGTCATGAGCTCGTAAGAAACGAACTTAATCTTTAATCTTATTTAATGTGTAATTTATACATAATCACTTCATTTTTTTTATAAAATAGATGAGAAAAGATGATGAAACCGGAGAGCAACATGAGTGTCATAGGATTGAATTGTACAAAAGCACACACTATAAAGAAGGAAAAGGATGGACTTCACCGGAAGCAAATGCTAATTATGTGAGTTTTTCATCTTATTTATTTGGATTTTCATTTAAATTTTTGAAATTTTTATGTGCACTCATTATTATAATTTCAGTGTGCAATGCAACAAAAGTTACAAAAGGCAATTGATGAAAATCAAGATGTTGATGTTGACAAAATTTGTGATGAGGTTCTAGGCAATCGATCCGGTTATGTTAAGGGATTAGGTTATGGTCCAAAACCAAATGCTTCAAGATGTGGACATGCTAAATCCATTAAAGATCTTGAAGAAGAAAAAAATATGTGGAAAGAAAGATATGAATCTGAAGCTCGTGAAAATGAAAGGAATCGAGCTCAGTTGTCAAAACATGACAAAATGTTAAGGCAAATAATGGGAGCTAAATATGATGAGTATGACGAAAATAGTCAAAGGTATTATTATGTAATTACATTTATTACAATGTGTTGTAACTAAGTAAAGGTTTTCGACATTCATTTTCCTTATTGTGCAGTGAAGATGAACAAGGAGATCATTCAGCTTGAGTATTATATGGTTGTTGGATTCTTTCAGGTTTGTCATATTTGATATTTATCAATTTATTTGTGCATAACAAAATTGTTTTGAAAGTAACATTTGAATAGAGAGTTAAGGCTTCAAATTTCTAACTTAAATATCTAATACGGTTGGTAACCTTTTTTAATTTCTAATTTTATTGCAGGAAGTTAGGTGTTGTTAATGAAGAAGTGGTTCACCAATTGGCATGGGTTATTCTCTTTTATGATACAAGTGATGGAGATCTTGTTTGACATTAATACTTTTGTTTTTGATACTTGGCATTAATGATTTTGGAAATAGTTTTTGTGGAGAAATGGTTTGGTTGATATTGTTCAATTAAATATTTTCAAACAAATGGTTGAATGAAACATTTAATTCTTCAATTGAGTATTCAGTAGGTATTTGTATGGATTCGAACTTTTTGAAATGAATATTTATAGGCACACATTTGGGTCCAATGTTGCTACGATTTTTGATATTGTAGAGAAAAATAGAGAAAAAGTTAAATCTTTTACTACGCAAATAATCATGGCTAAAAAAAGTTAAAAAGCATGAAAAAATCACTACGACATTGAAAATTGTAGACAAACATCACTATTTTCTACGGCAAAAGTTGTAGCTAAATTTCAAATTTGCTACGTTTTGAATATCGTAGACAATGAACACTTATTTGCTACAATAACATAATCGTAGGAAAAGGTCAATCATTACCTATGATTAAATACTCGTAGAGAAAAGATTATTCATTATCTACAATTAAGTAATCGTTGTAAAAGATCATTCATTACCTACGATTCAATAATCGTAGGTGAGGATCATTCATTACCTACAATTATACTAATCGTCGGGAAAGAAAGGAACCATAGCCTACAATTTTATTCATAGCCAAAATGTTTTTTCCTCTACAATTTCTCTACTTTAACAACGAAATTCCATCCATTTTTTAACGAAAACAAACGTTGAGAAAGAAGTTACTTTTGGCGACGAAAACAAACGTTGAGAAAGAAGTTACTTTTGGCGACGAAAACATAAATTCGTAGAAAAAAACTTTTACCTACAGGGCGTTCTCTACGATTTGGTCTACGAGTTAGTTTCGTAGAAAATAATTTTTTCCTACGATTACATTATATTTCGCTACGAATTGCTTTTGTAGATATTGGTCACATTTCTTGTAGTGAAAGGTCCCCTTGTCAAGCCTAGGCACACCTTGCTTGATCGGTGCTGACGAAAGCTCCTCCAATAACTATCTTCTAAGAGAAACATGATGTTAAAGCCATAGAACCACTCCAAAAGACTTGTCAAAGCCTCTATAAACCCTAGCCACCGACCTCCCAAAAGTCAGAGAAAAGATAGAAGAAAGGATGAAAGATGGATCCTGAAATCAGGACCGTTCGTGTCTTTATATAGTCTGGAATTGGGAATCCACACAGGCGTGTGGAATTTCCACACGCCCATGTGGATTTCTGGAAATCTGATTTTCTGTGGGCTGTAAACTGTAACTGCTATAGTAAATTGCTACAGTGATTTGCTACAATAATTGTTACAGTACTCCGTCAAAATACTCCCGAATCCACACTTTTCATAGATGCAACATAAACGGGCACTCACCTATACCGTAGATCACGTCACTTCTTCAATAAAAGGTCTCATCGATGAAGATCTTGCTATCATTGCACAGGTCGGGATTTATAAATGTGACTGTCTTTGTGCTCTTCCAAACCATTGTTATTGCTTGAGCGCATGGAGGTTCGCATACATTCAAGTATCTTTAATCACAACTTATGTCTCCACATTTGTTCACTCCAAGACTTCATCAACAAAGTACAATCACAATCCACTTTGGCTTCACAAACCTTTATGCTCAAAAGTTCACAAATACACATACATTAGCACTAAAACCTGATAAAAGTAATGCTTGTAGTAAGAAAAGAATACTTCATATTACCAATACACAAGCACTGATCAAACTCCCCAACACTTAAGCTTTTGCTTATCCTCAAGCAAAAATAAAACATTAAAGCATAGAAGAAGAAAATATTGAAAGTGCTTGGCCGTAGGTCCACCAAAGCATGCAAGGGAAGCATTCTACAAGTAACGGAGATTTCAACACTAAATGCTAAAAATCATTTCTCTAGCTAAAAACTCGAATCAAAAAGGACAACAAATCCGAAATTGTGTAAGTGTGTGAACTCACTCAAATCAACACAAATTATACTCCTCAATGTTCTAAGCATAATGGACTTATTTATATACAAAACCAAGTAAATAGGTGGTATTAGCTTCACACATCCTCTAAGGTAGCCCTTTCTGAAGCGACCGCTAAGGTGGGTTTCGCACTTTTGAGGTGGTAGCTCTTTCTACGGGGCTAGTAGGTTTCACGCATCCTATGAGATAACTCTTTCTCTCGTTAGGGCATAATTAGTATCCGAGTTATGAGAATAGCTTCATACTTAATAGTTGGTATCTCTTTCCACCCCCTAATGCATAACTAAAACAAGTATTTTTCTCTTTTCATCATTTTTTAAGCAAAATGAAACACAAGAAATAAAGCTACTTAGTCCCTTAAATGCTTACTTGAGTTTCCAAAAGAGTTTAATGAGTGAGTAGTGCAACAAGTGTGAATCGGGCAAGAATTCCTAGAAATTCATGTAAAAACTAGATCATGAGAACATTTGATGTTAAAAATTCTCCTAAACTTAAGAATACATTCATTTCCACTAAGGTGAACTGCCATTAGCTACGCAAACATGTACAATCAAAACATAAGTATAAAACATGTGTAGTGTGAACTCCCCCCCCCCTACACTTAAGATATACATTGTGCTCAATGTACACATGCAAGCAAAATAAAAAGATATAACAATCAAAATGTGTCTGGGGGTGGTCAATTATTACAATACTCCCCTGAACTCTTAGTGGTGCATTTGATGGAGCTAAATTCCATAGGAGTGGAGTTCCAACAAGTGGTGAAGCACACACGGCCATGTGTAAAAATAAATTGGCCGTGCCCATGACTAGTTCTCAGTTTCCATACTGACAAGACCATCTGCACGAATACACAAGGGAGATTTAGTAAAGCTCAACAAAATTAAAATAAACTCGAGTGTATAAAAGATATAGTAATGAAATACAACTCGAGAAAAAAATAAGAGATGAACTCAGAAGGAAGATCCTTCCTGAGTATACAAGTCCAAAATGAAATGCAAAAGTAAAATATGAGAAATAAAAGAAAAGAAAACTAAAGATGCCTCAAGCGTCGGTATCATCGACAGTTGGCTCTGTTGATGCTGCTATGTCAAATAGTGCTGGTGGATCTAATGGTGACGCTGGCGGAGCCGGAGGGGTCCTGGGTCTCATAATGAAGGGTGAAGACCCATCGCGGTGGAGTAGCTGTTGTAAGATATCAAGGCTCGCCATCACCTCTGTGTGCTACGCGGCCTGTGTCATATGAACCTCAGTAATCTCAATCTGAATCATCCCCACAGCACCCTCGAGCCTCTCAAAATGATCATAAGCTTGAGATGGGGAGAATATGTGCACTAGTGACGGCTCCTGTGTTGTAGAGGGTGCCCAACCTCCGTATGCTTTTGCTCGGAAGCCTGTTGTGACCCCTCAACTGTGTCTCCTCCGTCCTCAGCTATCTCTGGGGCAGGCGTATTCAGAATATATGCTCCAGGCCTGTGTCTGCACACCAATCCCATCAATCTCAATGTATCAAGGCCTAATAGTGATGGAATAGTCATCTTCTAATGTACTGACCCTGTGATAAGTGCTTGTGCGATATGAATGTGAAGCATTATTTCCTTATGTTGAGCATTACTTTCCTCGAGTTTTTACACTAATATGTGTGTTTTTATGTTACTTTCGTGCAGGTAGGGTTGTGAAACAATTATGAAGGAAAGAAGCCAATGTGGATCACAATGCACCGATTTTGGAGGAAATCTTGCTAAAGTTCAAACGCGAAGATATAAGTCGGGTGCGAGATGCTAGAGTGTGTGCCAACCTCCCCATATTTGAGTTTACACAACCATTTGGAGGGGCACAACGGCAGTCACACTCAAGCATTCCGACTTATGCACATACAACAAGATCTCCATCAACTTATCCGTCATTGAAGAAGCAAAGCGATCCACGGCATAAACGTGTGCCCGTTTACGTTACCTCGATGAAAAGTGGATTCGGGAGTATTTCTGGTTTAGTACTATAGCAGGTACTGTAGTAAATCATTGTAGCAGTTACTATTTACAGCCGGCCGAAAATTCGCAGTTTCAGAGAATCCACACAGGCGTGTGGAAATTACCCACGCCAGTGTGGAAATTCCGCACGGGCGCGTGAAGCATCCACGCCCGTGTAGTCGCCTGATTCCAGTCCTATTTAAAGCCGACTCAGCCTCGATTTTGGTATTCTTTTCTCCATCTTTTCCCCAACTTGAGAAAGGGCTTCGGCTAAGGTTTCGAGGGGTATTCGCCAAGGTTTTGGAGAGGTTCTATGGCTCCGACATCATCATTCCTTAGGAAGAAGGTTGGTAGGGGAGCTTCCCTGGAGGCGTATCCTATACCGGACGAGGGAATCCTTGGACGATGACTAGAGGACTTTCCACAAGACCATCGACTCAACTATCGAGGGGATTTCTTTATGGATTCATTGCTTTTACATTCTATTTCTTTGATTGTACTTAGCTCCATGGAGAGCTAAACCCCTAGTGGGTACTCGGGTATTGTGAACCCTAAGATGTATTCATTTCTTTGAACCTCTTTATTATGCTTTCAATAAATTGATGTTTATTGTGAGTTCCAACCTTGAATGATTGATTGTATGAACATTTCCCATAGAGTGACACTAGGGTTGACAGTTCTTGTTGGTAACCTTGTGAGTGAGTGACACACCACGAGCGTTAGACAAAGCTAGGTTGGAGAGGGTTTAGAGGGTTAGTCGAGAGGTACAGGAGCGTCCCCTTTCTCCTCCGGCGTGATAGATTCTACCTCCGTTCCTCGAGTTCTTTGCGATCATAATAGAGTGAATGGTCTAAGGGATGAACTTCAGCTGGGGCTTAGTTGCATGTGCAACGGAGTGAAGCGTTGAGGTGATCTTAGTATCTAGGGCTCAATTGTGGTTAGGGACCTTCGACCTGGACCAAAGGATTAGGTCTATAATAAGGATGAGATTTATCACTTGGAATCCCTAGAGCTCATTGCAACTCTTTGCGAGTGCGAGGTGTTGAGATTATTCGATTTCTCCTCCGGGACATGTATTGAGTTAGGCATAGTTGAACTTAGATTTGTGACTATGTACTTAAGGATTTCCATGACTCATCATTGCATTGATTAGGAAGAATAATAGAGGGTTCTTGCACTTGAAACAATTATCCTAGGAAGAGCATTATCCGGGTACCCCATCTTTATCGATTGCCTTACCCTATTCTTTACTTTTGCTCTCTTACTTGTTACTTTTACTGTTGACAATTGAATAATTGTCACACTCATTATTATTGATCTTTTACATAGCTAAGAATCGAATTAAGTATTTTTATTCCCTAATCCCTGTGGATTCTATACCCGCTCACCCGGGATTATTACTTCGACAAACACGTCTGATAAGTGCTTGTGTGATATGAATGCGAAGTGTTCATTCCTTATTTTGAGCATTACTTTTCTAATGTTTTTACATTAATATGTGTGTTTTTTTATGTTACTTTTATGCAGGTATGGTTGTGAGGCAGAGTATGAAGGAAATAGGCCAATGTGGATCATAATGCACCTGTTTTGGAGGAGATCTTGCTAAGGTTCAAACGCGAAGACATAGGACAGGTGTGAGATGCTAGAGTGTGTGCCAACCTCCTCGCATTCGAGTGAGCACATCCATTTGGAGGGGAAGAAAGGCAGTGACACTCGAGCATTCCGTCATATGCATATAAGAACAAGAGCTCCACCAACATATATATCATTGAAGAAGCAAGTGATTCAAGACGTGAACGTGTGCCCGTTTGCGTTATCCCGATGAAAGTATGGAATTGGGAAGTTATTCAGGTCAAAGGCTGTAGCAGAGCACTGTAGCAACAAGGTAGCAAGTAATGTAGCAGCACTGTTCACAGCCGGCCGAGAAATCAGAGAAATAGAGAATCCACACGGGCGTGTGGAAATTATCCACGCCCGTGTGGAAATTCCGCACGGGCGCGTGTAGCGTCCAAGCCCGTGGAGTTGCCCGATTCAAGCCTTATTTAAAGCCGATTCAGCCCCGATTTTGGTATTCTTTTCTCCATCTTTTCCCGAACTTGAGAGAGGGCTTCGGCTAGGGTTTTGAGGGGTATTGGCTAGGGTTTTGGAGAGGTTCTATGGCTCTGACATCGCGCGTCATTTGGAAGAAGGTTATTGGGAGAGCTTTCGTCGGTATCAATCCGGCGAGGTGTATCCTAGGCCGGACAAAGGATCCCTTGCGACGAGTAGAGGACTCTCCACAAGACCATCGCCACGACCATCGAGGGGGTTTCTTTATGGATTCATTGCTTATACATTCGATTTCTTTAATTGTACTTAGCTCCATGGAGAGGTAAACCCCTAGTGGGTACTTGGGTGATTGTGAACCCTAGGATGTATTCGTTTCATTGAACTTCTTTATTATGCTTTCAATAAATTGATGTTTATTGTGAGTTCCAACCTTAAATGCTCTATTGTATGAACGTTTCCCCTAGAGTGACACTAGGGTTGAGAGTTCTTGTTGGTAACCTTGTGAGTGAGTGACACACCATGAGCGTTAGATAAAGCTAGGTTGGAGAGGGTTGAGAGAGTGAGTCGAGAGGTACAGGAGCGTCCCCTTTCCCCTCCGACATGATAGATTTTACCTCAATTCCTTGAGTTCTTTGCGGCCATAATAGAGTGAATGGTCTAAGGGATGAACCTCCGCTGGGGCCTAGTTACGCGTGCAATGGAGTGAAGCGTTGAAGGGATCTTAGTATCTAGGGCTTAATTGTGGCTAGGGACCTTCCGCCTGGACCAAAGGGTTAGGTCTATAATTAGGAAGAGATTTATCACTTGGAATCCCTAGAGCTCATTACAACTTTATTCGAGTGCGAGGTTGAGAGGTTATTTAATCTCTCCCCCGGGACATGAATAGAGTTAGGCATAGTTGACCTTAGATTTGGGACTATGTATGTAAGGATTTTTATGACTCACCATTACATTGATTAGGAAGCATAATAGAGAGTTCTTGCACTTGAAGCGATTATCCTTGGTGAAGCATCATCCAAGTACCCCATCTTTATCGATTGCCTTACCTCCTCCTTACTTTTGCTCTTTTACTTGTTGCTTTTAATTGTTGAGAATTGAATCATTATCACACTTATCATTGTTCATACTCCACATAGCTAAGAATCGAATTAAGTGTCTTTACTCCCTACTCCCTGTGGATTCGACGCCGCTCACCCGGGATTATTACTTCGACAAACCCGTGCACTTGTGGGATATACGCAAGGGGACCTTGTCAAGTTTTCTTAGCTATTTCATCACATTCTCTGTTTCATATCTTCTTATTCTATCATTTCTCTAATTTTTCCTTATTTCTTTTTGTTGCAGAAAATGATCAACATGTTTTAATCATTTGATACTATCATGAGGATGGTTGAACACGTAGAGCAGAAAGTTCAAACAGTTGCATGGAATGACATATCGTGTTATTCTTACCATGGACAATATACAACTCAACAGCCATTAGAAGAATCGGTTGAAGAGTACATCGCCAGGATTCAAGCGCAAAGCTGTGAATTAGATAATGTGATAAAGCAGTTTGAGGAATCCACTTCATTGTCAATGAGTGACCAATTAGAGGAGAGTGTAGAAAGAATCCTTGCTAGGTTTGATTCTTCCTATCAAGATCAGAAGCAAGAACTCTTTTCAGTTAGAGTTGCTATTTCAAATTTGGAATTCTGTGGAATGGACATGTTGATATCCATTGCAGATTATAAAGAAATAGATTTCCAGGTGGAAAAGGAAGAGAGTAACTGTGAAGAGGAGGTGAATGATTTCGAGGAGATTGATATATTAAAGGAGGGTAGCTTGCGGTCATCAATTGGAATACCACCAGAACTTGAGCTTAAAACTCTTCCAGCACATTTGGAATATGCATTCCTAATGGAGGACTCTAAACTCCCCATAATCGTGGCGTCAAACTTATCTGCGGAACAAAAAGATAAGCTTGTTGGCATGTTGAAAAAGCATAAATCAGTCATCTCATGGAAGATCTCCGACATTAAGGGTATCAATCCATCATTCTGCACTCATAAGATCCTAATGGAGGATGACTATAAATCTCTGAGCCAACCTCAGCGAAGATTGAACCCGAATATGAAGAAGGTTGTTAAGGCGGAGGTAATAAAACTTTTGGATGCAGGAATTATCTACCCCAAATCCGATAGCAAGTGGGTGAGTCCGACCCAAGTTGTCCCAAAAAAAGGAGGAATAACAGTAGTGAATAATGAAAAGAATGAGTTAATCCCCACGAGGACAGTTACTGGTTGGCGAGACTGTATTGATTATAGAAGGCTAAATGACGTCACTCGAAAAGATCACTTTCCTCTGCCATTCATTGACCAAATGTTGGACCGACTAGCGGGGCATCATTTCTACTGTTTCCTTGATGGCATGTCAGGATACTTTCAAATTCCGATAGCCCAAGAAGATCAGGAGAAAACCACATTTACTTGCCCTTATGGAACCTTTGCTTATAGAAGAATGCCTTTCGGGTTGTGTAACGGCCCTGCAACATTTCAGCGTTGCATGACGGCAATTTTTGACGACTTTCTCGAAGATATTATGGAAGTTTTCAAGGATGATTTTTCAGTGTTCGGGGACTCTTTCGATGCTTGCTTAAACAATTTGGAAAGAGTATTAGTGAGATGTGAAGAAATAAATCTCATTCTTAATTGGGAGAAGTGTCATTTTATGGTACAAGAAGGCATTGTCCTTGGACATAAGATTTCTCAGGTAGGTATGGAGGTGGATAAGGCGAGGATTGAGATAATTGACAAGCTTCCACCACCTACGAATGTAAATGGGATCCGCAGTTTCTTAAGTCATGCAGGTTTTTACAGAAGATTTATTAAGGACTTTTCAAAAATCTCCCAACCGTTGACCAAACTTCTGGAGAAGGATACCCCTTTTGACTTCAGAAATGACTGTCTAAATGCATTCAATGTATTGAAAAAGAAGTTAGTGCAAGCACCAATCCTAACAACACCTAAGTGGGATGAGCCATTCGTAGTAATGTGTGACGCTAGTGATTATGCAGTGGGAGCGGTTTTGGGTCACAGAAGAAATAAGCAATTTCAACCGATCTATTATGCTAGCAAGACTCTCATAAGTGCACAAGAGAATTACACCACTACTGAAAAGGAACTATTAGCAGTAGTATATGCTTTTCATAAATTCAGACCATATCTCATCCTATCTAATGTCACCGTGTTCACAAATCATTCTACACTCCGCTATCTCATGAACAAGGCAGATGCGAAGGCAAGATTGATTCAGTGGATATTGTTGTTGTAAGAATTCGATATGGAAATCAAAGATAAAAAGGGGACAGAGAATGTGGTTGCCGATCATTTGTCGAGATTGGAGGGTTGTGAGGGGCAAGAACCGGCAAGCAAGGAAGTTAATGATTTCTTCCCTGAAGAACATCTGTATGTGGTACAAAAATTAGAATTAGAAGATACCCCATGGTTTGCGGATTTTGCAAACTATCTGTCAGGAAAGGTATTGAAGAAGGGCTTAAGCTTTCAACAGAAGAAGAAATTTTTTAGTGACCTTAAGAATTTTTTCTGGGAAGATCCATACCTGTTCCGTATTTGTGCAGATCAGGTGGTGCGAAGGTGTGTTTCTAGGGACGAAGGATGGAACATCATTGCGCATTGTCACTCAGACCCAGTGGGGGGCACTATGCGTCAAGTCGAACTATAGAGAAGGTTCTAGCTGCTGGGTTCTACTGGCCGACTTTATTCCAAGATGTTCATCAATTCATTTTACGATGTGATAGCTGCTGGGTTCTCAATGAGCTAGATGAATGGAGGCTGAAGGCATATGAGAATGCAAAGATATATAAGGAAAGGATTCGGAAGTGGCATGACAAGCATATTAAAACCCCGAAAGACTTCAAAGTAGGCGACCGAGTGATACTATTCAACTCCCGTCTATGTTTATTCCCGGGGAAACTTAAATCAAGGTGGTCTGGTCCGTATACTATAACCAAAGTTTCACCTCATGGAGCCATTGAGATTAGTCATCCAGAGAAGGGCACATTCAAGGTGAATGGACATAGGCTGAAACCATACCATGGCTGAGAAATTTGCAGTGACAATAGAGAAGTATTTTTCCTCCATGAACCCTCATGAGGTGAGGTAAGGTAAGGTACGTCAAGCTTAGTGATGTTAAACAAGCGCTTCTTGGGAGGCAACCCAAGTGTTTACTGTTTTCCTATCTTCTTAGTTTAATTTTTTTGCATGAATAAATTGTTAAGTGTTGGTGTCTTGATTTTTTTTAAGTGCTTGTACTGCGATTTTGTTGTGGGATCTTTAAAAAAAGTACTCATTGTGTGTTTTGTTAAGAGTTGGCGAAGTCTGGTCGTTTGAGTTCTATTTCGTGTTTTTATCTGGTAAATTTTGCATAATATAGCAGGCTCTGAGTGTGTAAACATGTTCAGAATAGTTCTACAGAGCCTCCAAGTTTTTCTAAGTCATCCAGAGAAAACACACGGGCGTGTGGAATTTTCGCACTCACGTGTGTGTATACTGCGAGCTCATCCAAAGATGGCAAGGGGCGTGCGGCTGCCCCTGTGAACGACTATGTGAATGTCGCATGCCCGTGGGTAATTTTCGCACGGGCGTGTGAATTCCTGCAGGGTTGGGTAGATTTTCCCGAGAGCACACAGGGGCATGAACTCGCCACTGTGGGCAACCTTGTGAACCATGCACGGGCGTGGGTAATTTCCGCACGCCAATATGAGGCTCTGTAGAGGAGTTCTCTTCATCTCGAGAGGACACAGGGGCGTGCGACTGCCCCTGTGAGTTGGGCATGTGTAATTCCACGCCCATGCGGAATTTCCGCACGGGCGTGTCTACATTTTTCTCGGATATCCAGTAATGCCACAGGGGCGTGCGTCCACCCCTGTGAACCCTTCGTTTGAGGGCGCACGGCATGGACACCTCCCGCACGCCCGTGTGGATTTCCAAGATTTAAAGGACTATCCGCTCTCCCAATACAAGAGTCACACCCTTCCCCTCAAATAAACCTAAGCTGCCCAAAGAGCATTTTTCTGACATTCTTGTCTCCTACTACTGTCATCTTTGAGCTGATTGATTGAGCATTGTGTGGATTGTAAAGGTGTTTAAGTGCAGCTCATCGGTAAGCCTTGATTTCCTCTCCTTTTCGATTTCGTTTGAATCTAACTGATTACCTACGATTGAAATGGTCAAAACACATCGTTTTCTTGCTAAACTGGTTATGATTTGTTTTTAAGACAATATGGAAGTGAGATAGAGAGGTGGCATGGAGATTGGCTACAAGGTCGTGCGGTTTCCACGCCCCGTGGAAGCGCACGGGCGTACGGAATTTCCACATGGCCGTGTGTTCTTATTTTTCTGCAGCTTGAATGGAAATGATTGATTTTCCTTTTCTAATACATACAGGTATGGCTACCAAATCGAAGAAAGCAGTTGCTAAGCGGCCTCGAAAGCCTGCCCTTGAGCCGGAAGTTATGGAATTCACACTCCCTGCGCATCAAGCTCGGTTTGAGCGGTTAGAGAAGCTTAAGTTTGGTCAAACGCGAATTCCGGATGTTGGGTTACTTAGGAAGGTACAACTAGAGGATGATATGGCTGACGAGGTCAAGAAATTATTATTGGTCGGTAATTGGCACAGGTTACTGAATATACATGACCCTGCTATCCGCACACTAACTTTGGAGGTACTTTCTTCGTTTGAGTTTGACCGCTCTTATGCTCATTTTGATAGTGTCGACGCGATTTAGTTCAGAGCTTTTGGGTAGCATCACATTATGAGTGTCACACAGTTTTCTACTAGACTTGGTTTATATGATGAAGAGTATACTGAAACTGAGGAGTATGAGAATCTCCCAATTCACATGACGGGTTTATCTCCCACTGTGGCGTATTCATTATAATGTGGAAAGGGACGTTATGAACCAAGAGTGTCTAAGGCCTCATGTTTATCTCGACCCAGTTACAGATATCTTCACGCCATCATAAGCAGGTCAGTGAATGGTCACGGTGATAGCACGGGAGTCATCAACAAGCAAGAGCTTTTGTACTTGTACTCCATGGTTCGGAATGAACCGGTCCATCTGGGACACATTTTAGCAGAGTATTTGAAGCATCAAGGACAATATCCTCGATTGGGTGTCATCTACTCGGGTCCATATATTACTAGATTCATTGTGGAGATGGGTTTGTGAGATAAAATCAGCGGAACCGAGAAAGCGATAATACCAGCTCCACTTGGGTTGGAGACAATGAGGCTCATGGGGTTGATCCGAAAATATTCAAATGGTGTTTATGTGCTGAACATACTATTTGAAGATGAAACTGGGGCATCTCAGTCTGCTCCCGAGCCCCAACCAGCTCCGATAGAGATCGAGACAGCTCCAGCGGCAGAGGAACCACCCCCAGTGCGTATGTTTTCACCATCTCGAGCCAATGATCACTTTGAGAGGCTCGAGAATGCTATAGGAGTGGTCCGAGCCAAGGTTGGCGAGATTAGGGCTACACAGGCCACTCAGTATACAGATTTCATGGCACGTTTCGACATATTACAGCAGATCCTAAAGCGAGACATTGCCTCATCATTTGTCCTGCATCCGAGGACTCTTCAGGCCCCCTTAATTCCTCCAGCACCTCCATCCTCGACCCTAGCACCGGAGGACCCACTATATGCTTCCACTTCAGCAGCAGCAGCAGCGGAGCCCCAGAGCGACTCCGACACTTGACCTTTCTTTTACTTTCATGCCTTTTACTTTATTTTATTTTCTTGTTTTTAGACTTGTTCACTCAGAAAGGATTTTTCCTTTTGAGTTTATGTTATGTTGCATTTATCGAGTTGTATTCATTGCTTCATCTTTTATACACTCGAGTTATTTTTGTTTTTCTTGAGCTTCATTAACCCCCTCGTGTATGCGTGCAGATGGTCTTGTCATCTTGGGAATTGAGACTTAGTCATGGGCACGGCAAAGTTGCTTCAGCACTTGGCCGTGTGAGCTTCACAACCCGTTGTAACACTACTCCCAATGAATTAGCTTCATCAAACGCAATACTAGGAGTCAGGGGAGTATTGTTTTGATTGCTTCTCCCACATCTATTTTTGAATGATATATTTTGAGTGAGCTTGCATGAGTACATTGAGGACAATGTACAACTTAAGTGTGGGGGGGAGTTTCATAATGCGCACATCTTTTCTTTTATTCTTGATTGATATATGCTCACTTAGCCAATGGCGGTTCACCTTAGTTGCAATGATTGTATTCTTAAGTCTAGTAGAATTGTTAACATTGAATGTTTTCATGCTTTAGTTCTTGCTTGAATTTTTAGGAATTTTTGCCCGATTTACACTTAGTGCACTACTCACTCTTTGAACTCTATTGGAAAAGAACAAAAAAATAGTTTTATTGTTTATTCGTGTTTGTTGGGTGGAAAGAGCTACCACCTATAAAGTATGAAGCTACTCTCACAAGTCGGATACTAGTTATGCCCTAATGAGAGAAAGAGCTATCTCATAGGATGAGTGAAAGCTACCACTCGGGTAGAAAGAGCTACCACCTCGAAAGTGTGAAAGCCACCTTAGCGGCCGTTTTGGAAAGGGCTACCTTAGATGATGTGTGAAGCTACTGCCATCTTTTAAAATTTTTATCACTTTTGTAGATAAATAAGTACCTTGTACTTAGAACATTGAGGAGTATAACTTGGGTTGTTTTGAGTGAGTTCACACACTTACACGAAATTCGGGTTTGTTGTCCTTTTTGATTCAAGTTTTTAGCTAGAGCATTGATTTTTCGTATTTAGTGTTGAAATTTTCCTTACTTGTAGAATACTTTCTTTGTATACCTCGGTGAACCTAAGGCCAAGCACTTTCAATATTTTCTTCATTAATGCACAGAATGTTTTAATGTTTGCTTGAGGACAAGCAAAAGCTTAAGTGTGGGGGAGTTTGATAAGTGCTTGTTCAATATGAATGTGAAGTGTTCATTCCTTATGTTGAGCATTACTTTTCTCAGGTTTTACATTAATATGTGTGTTTTTTTATATTACTTTTATGCAAGTATGGTTGTGAGGCAGAGTATGAAGGAAATAGGCCAATGTGGATCATAATGCACCTATTTTGGAGGAGATCTTACTAAGGTTCAAACGCGAAGACATAGGACAGGTGTGAGATGCTAGAGTATGTGCCAACCTCCTCGCATTCAAGTGAGCACATCCATTTGGAGGGGCACAAAGGCAGTCACACTCGAGCATTCCATCATATGCATATAAGAACAAGAGCTCCACTAACATATATATCATTGAAGAAGCAAGTGATTCATGACGTGAACGTGTGCCGTTTGTGTTACCCCGATAAAAGTATGGAATGGGAAGTTATTCACGTCAAAGACTATAGCAGAGCACTGTAGCAACAATGTAGCAAATAATGTAGCAACACTGTTCATAGCCGGCCGAGAAATCAAAGAAACAGAGAATCCACACGGGCATGGGGAAATTATCCACGACCGTGTGGAAATTCCGCACGGGCGTGTGTAGCGTCCACGCCCGTAGAGTTGGCCGATTCAAGCCCTATTTAAAGCCGATTCAGCCCCGATTTTGGTATTCTTTTCTCCATCTTTTTCCAAACTTGAGAGAGGGCTTCGGCTAGGGTTTTGAGGGGTATTGGCTAGGGTTTTGGAGAGCTTCTATTGCTCCGACATCGTGCGTCATTTGGAAGAAGGTTATTGGAAGAGCTTTCGTCGGCATCGATCCGGCGAGGTGTATCTTAGACCGGACAAAGGATCCCTTGCGACGAGTAGAGGACTCTCCACAAGACCATCAACACGACCATTGAGAGGGTTTCTTTATGGATTCATTGCTTTTAAATTAGATTTCTTTGATTGTACTTAGCTACATGGAGAGCTAAACCCCGAGTGGGTACTTGGGTGATTGTGAACCCTAGGATGTATTCGTTTCATTGAACTTCTTTATTATGCTTTCAATAAATTGATGTTTATTGTGAGTTCCAACCTTGAATGCTTGATTGTATGAACGTTTCCCCTAGAGTGACACTAGGGTTGAGAGTTCTTGTTGGTAATCTTGTGAGTGAGTGACACACCACGAGCGTTAGACAAAGCTAGGTTGGAGAGGGTTGAGAGCATGAGTCGAGAGGTACAGGAGCGCCCCCTTTCCTCTCCGACGTGATAGATTCTACCTCCGTTCCTTGAGTTGCGCGTGCAATGGAGTGAAGCGTTGAGGGGATCTTAGTATCTAGGGCTTAATTGTGGCTAGAGACCTTCCACCTGGACCAAAGGGTTAGGTCTATAATTAGGAAGCAATTTATCACTTGGAATCCCTAGAGCTCATTGCAACTTTATTCAAGTGCGAGGTTGAGAGGTTATTTAATCTCTCCTCCGAGACATGAATAGAGTTAGTCATAGTTGACCTTAGATTTGGGACTATGTATGTAAGGATTTCCATGACTCACCATTGCATTAATTAGGAAGCATAATAGAGAGTTCTTGCACTTGAAGCGATTATCCTAAGTGAAACATCATCCGAGTACCCCATCTTTATCGATTGCCTTACCTCCTCCTTACTTTTGCTCTCTTACTTGTTGCTTTTAATTATTGAGAATTGAATCATTATCACACTTATCATTGTTGATACTCTACATAGCTAAGAATCGAATTAAGTGTCTTTACTCCCTACTCCCTGTTGATTCGACCCCGCTCACCCGGGATTATTACTTCGACAAACCCGTGCACTTGCGGGATATACGCAAGGAGACCTTGTCACCCTGGTGGTGCAAATACTCAGCTAGTATGTGCCCCAAATAGATCGGCTGACACTTCACCATTGAATATAAATACAGTAGCTACTGTAGGCTAAGGACTCTACTGCTATCACCACGGCCATTCTCTCACCTGCTCAAAATGGTATGAAGAGAGCAGTACGCAGGTCGAGGAAGACACGTGACCTTGGATACCCCTAGCTCATACTGTCCCTGGACGCATTAGGTGCTATACGCTCGCTAAGTAGTCAATGTACGGGGGTAGTCGGCCAGAAGTCGCTAATACTCCTCAGTGGCCATAAATTTCTCGTCATATAGGTCCATCAGGGTCAAAAACTGAGTGATGGTCATAAGATAGTGATGTCCAAATACCTGGAACTGTATGGCATCAACAATGTCGAATCTCACATAGGATGTGTCGAACTCGAATGATGAATGAACCTCAAGTGTGAGTGCACGGATGGCTGGCTCTCGAATTGATAGTAACAGTCTCCAACCACCCACTAAAATGAGATCCTCAACCTCATAAGCTAACTCATCTCCCTACTGTATATCCCTTAATATGATTGTGTCTGAAAAGCGAGATAGTCCGAATCTCAACTTTGATAACTGCTCAAATCAGACTTGGTGCTCTGGAATAGCAAATTCCATAGTCGCTGGCTCAGTGGATGGCATACACGGACGTTTCTCAGCTTCCTTCTTCAACCAAGGTGCCATATTTGCAAAAATTAAAGAAGAATCAATCAAAGAAGCTCACAAAGTAGTACTGCAGAAATCCACAGGGTCGTGTGAATTTCCACATGCCCGTGTGGATCCGCGGGGTAGAAAACTGCACGGCCGCAAGCTAAAAATCCAAAAATACATTACCAAATCATTTAAAAACTCTTCCTAAACATGCCTAGACAATATAAACATATAAACAAAGTAACATTCACCATTTTAATCAATTAAAATAAAATATGGCAAAGGAAAAGAGAGAAAAATGGTTTACCGACGAGATGAAGATGAAAATGTTGATATTGGCCGGAAAACTCAAGCAAAACCTCTCTAAAAGGATGTTATGAAGTCAGTAGAATGAATGGGTATAGTATCTGAAGTTTGGGAGTGAGACGATGAAGAAACACAAAGAGATTTTAAAGAAAACCCGCACCTCTTAGAGTTTTGCACATCTACACAGGCATATGGAATTTCCGCACGAGCATGTGTTTCTCTACAGAGAATTTCTCCTCCATCTTGAGAAGACACATGGGCGTGCGTCTGACCCTGTGAATTGCTTAGTAAGGATCCACGCCCATGTGGAATTGTTGCACGGGCGTGTGAAATACCTAGAGAATTTTCTCGGTTGGATAGAGAAGCCACAGGGGCGTGCGTCTGCCCCTATGGGTCTCTACAGGGCAGTCACACGGGTGTGGGTAATTTCCACATGCCCGTGTGGATGCACAAAAACTCAAGAGCCGTGGGTTTTCTTTAAAAATCTTTTCGGTTTTCTTCATCTTTACACTCCTAATCACTTAGAGAACACACTTGCACTCTCCTGACCTCTCACCATCATTTTAAAGGGTTGTTACTTGAGTTTTCTGCCCATTTAACCAGAGAAGCGACATGGGCATGTGGAAATTCCACACGCCCGTGCGTTAATTCCACACGGGTCGTGTGAAATATTCACATAGGCATGTGGATTCCTGATTCCAACGCTATTTAAGGCCTATTTCAGCCCCGATTTCTGAATCTTTTGCTCCATCTTTTCCCCAACTTGAGAGAGGGCTGCGGCTATGGTTTTGAGAGGTATTGGATAGGGATTGGGAGAGGTTCTAGGGCTCCAATATTGTGCTCCGTTTGGAAGAAGGTTAGTAGGAGTGCTTTCGTCGGCACCGATCCGGCGAGGTGTATCCTAGGCAGGACAAAGGGACATTTGGACGAGTAGAGGACTCTCCACAAGACCATCATCACGACTATCGAGGTGGTTTCCTATGGATTCATTGCTTTTACATTTGATTTCCTTGATTATACTTAGCTCCATGGAGAGCTAAACCCCCTAGTGGGTACTTGGATTGTGAACCCTAGGATGTATTCGTTTTAGTGAACCTTGTTATTATGCTTTCATTAATTGATGTTTTTATTCAGTTCCAATCTTGAATGCATTGATTGTATGAATACTCTCTTAGAGTGATACTAGGGTTGAGATTTCTTATTGGTAACCCTTGTGAGTGAGTAACACACCACAAGAGTTAGACAAACCTATATTGGAGAGGGTTGAGAGGGTGAGTCGAGAGGTAGTGGAGCGTCCTGTTTCCCCTCCGGTGTGATTTATTCTACCTCTAATTCCTTGAGTTCTTTACGGTAATATTAGAGTGAATGGGCTAAGGGATGACCTTCCGCTGGGACTTAGTTGCGAGTGCAATGAGTGAAGCGTTGTAGTGATTTTAGCATCTAAGGCTTAATTGTGGCTAGGGACTTTCCGCCTGGACCAAAGGGTTAAGTATACATGTAGGAAGAGGATTTATCACTTGGAATCCCTAGAACTCATTGCAATTCTATACGAGTGTGAGGTTGAGAGATTGTTCATTTTCTCCTTCGCGACATGTATAGGGTTAGGCATGGTTGACCTTAGATTTAGGACCATGTATTAAAGGATCTCCACAACTCATTAATGCATTAGTTAGGAAGAATAATAAAGGGTTTTTCCACTGGAAACGATTGTCCTAGGCGGATCAATATCCAAGTACTTCATTTATATTGATTGCCTTACCTTCCTTTTACTTGTTCTCTCTCTCTTGTCTCTTTTACTTTTGTTTGCATTACATCTTACCACACAAATCACTATTCATATTTCACTTAGTTAAGAAACAACTTAAGTCTTTTTTAATCCTTATTCCTTGTGGATACGATACCCACTCACCTAGGATTTTATTACTCGATAACCCGTGCACTTGCGGGACATACGCAAGGGGCGTTGTCAGGGGCAGTATGAGCCAAGAGTCTCAAACGTGACATGCCTTTCTTGACCTAATTACCGATATGGTCGTGCCACCTGAGCAAATCAATAAACCGCCGCGGTGACAATACTAGAGTTTTGAGCAGACAAGAGTTATTATACTTATACTCCATGGTATAAAGCGAGCCGTTACATTTGGGACACAGTTTGGCTAAGTATCTGTGATAGCAAGAGCAGTATGCGAGAGTCAGAGTCCATTTCTCAGACCCATACTTCACCGTACTCATCATTGGGATGAGTTTACTAGACGCTATTAGAGGTGCTGAGAAGACGCTAGTGCCGTCTCCCCTCGGCTTGGAGACCATGCGGTTGAAGGGGATTATCCGCCACTACAGGGACAGAGTTTATGTGATGATCATGCCCCTACCTGAGACAGCCGAGGTGGAGGGGGACGCAGCAGGAAGGTCACAGCCTATTCTCGAGTCACAGCAGGAGCAGATGGAGACCGAGGCACCACTTACAGTACAGGGACCACCTCTAGTGTGCATGTTTCTCCATCTCAATCCTATAATCATTTTGAGAGGCTCGAAAGTGTGGCAAGGGTGTTATAGGCAGAGATTGCTGATGTTCGCGCTACACAGGCTGTGAACTATACAAAGATAGTTGAGGTTCACTGAACACCCTTATGTATACTGATACATCTGAATATGCGTGTAAACCACAAGTGCACGGGTGTCGAAGTAATAATTACCCCAGTGAGTGGGTAGTCGAATCCACAGGGAACAGAAGTATTAGTATTAACCAATTCTTAGTTATCTAGTCAAAATCAATGGATGTGATGAAATGAACTAATTGCAAGAGAATTAATAACCAAGCAAATGGGCAAGACAAATAAGTAAAGGAGATCTCAATCAATAAAGATGAGGTACCCGGACAATGCTCCCCCTAGGATCTAACATGAAGCTCAAGATTCAGTAAATGCTTCTAAACCGAGTCTAATGAGTAGAGGCAATCCAAGAATAACCGGCCCTTGCCTCCAAGCCACCGGCACTAGTCCCCTACAAGGTCCCGGCAGAGAAATCACTCAATCTCAACACCTCAAACCCCATATGACCACAATACTCTCTAGGGACACCTAATAGTGAAACTGATTCCTAAAGATAGATCCAACCCTTATTCCCGGTGAAGGATCCCTAACCCACTAGAAGCTCCCGACGAAGAAATCTCTTAATCTCATGCCTCACACTAAATATGGTTGCAAAGAGTTTAGGGAATACGGAGATAGGAAACACATAATCGGAAGGAAAAGGGGACAATCCACTATCTCATGATTCACCCTCTCAACCCTCTTTAACCTTAAAGTTCTAACTCTAATGGAGACCTCTCTCTCATCAAAGTAACAAATCAAGCAAATCTAATCAACCACAAGGATTAATAAAACAAGAAAGCAATGGGAATTAAAGATTAAAACTCAAATCAACTCGGATTTAATAGAAACATAAAGCAAATCAATACAAAAACATAGATCCTAGGGTTCACATACCCAAATACCTACTAGGGTTTAGCCGTCCATGGAGCAAGTTACAAAACAATGGTGAGTACAATGAAAAGCAGAGAAAACCATGAAGAAAAAACCCCTTAAATTTGTGATGATGGCCTTGATGGGTCACCCAATGCCTTAAAGAATCCTTCCCCGAAGCTAGGTCGCCGAAGGCTCCCTCTATGCTATGACGGATAGAAGATTGATCAAAGTTGGTGATGGATGTCCCCCAACATCGCCAAAGACCTCCTCTAAAACCCTAGCCGCCTTGCCTTTAAAGTGCTCTACAAAAGCCTCACAAAAAGTCTCTAAAGAATAGGGACAAACGGCCAATTTAAAGCCCAAAACCGCACCTGTCACGTGCCCCCATCCGCCCATGTGGATTTTCCACGCGCCCATGTGGGCTGCAGGAATTTCCACACGGGCGCGTGGAATTTCAACGTGGGCGTATAAACAGTAATTTTGCTACAGTATTTTCTCTTGAGGCCACATATCTGGGCACATGTCCATGTGGTAGGCTATAAGACTTTTCTTCATCAACGCATCTTTGAAAGGTCTTGCAATCTTCACAAAGAGAAGGTACATGAAGATGTGGCTGCCTTTGTGCCCTTCCAACTAGTGAATTGACTTGAATCCTCTTGTAAGTTGGCACACATCTCCATGTTAATGAACTCCTCTCATGTCTTGGTCCTTGAATTGAATAAGAACTCCAAACATTGTATCTTTATAGCCTATCTTTGCTTCCTTTTTACTCTTCAAGGCATTCACAACCTATATGCATAAAAGAATACAAAATACACAATATAAGACATAAACCATGATAAAAATGATACTCAATGCATGTAAAACATATATAAAAATATGCCTACTCAAGCACTTATCAAACTCCCCCACACTTAAGCCTTTGCTTGTCCTCAAGCAAAATTAAACATTACACTTATGGAAAGAAAAGAAAAGTGCTTTGCCTTAGGTTCACCAAAAGAGTACAAGAATAAAATTCTAAAGTCATGGAGAGAGTCAAACATTAGACAAAACAATCAATGCTCTAGCAAACAATCCAATCAAAAATGAAAGTGATAAAATCCGATGCGTGTGTGTGTGAAAAACTCAACTCATGTCAACACTATGTCCACTACTAAGTTCTTATTAACACGGAACATATTTATTCCTCACAAAGAATAGGTAGTAGCTTCACAGAACCTCTAAGGTAGCCCTTTCCCAAGATGCCTCCCGAGTGACTTTCACACTTTCGAGGTTGTAGCTCTTTCTACTAAGAATGGTAGCTTTCACACATCCCATGAGATAGCTCTTTCTCTCATTAGGGCATAACAACTATCCGATTTATGAGAGTAGCTACATACATCATGGGTGGTAGCTCTTTCCACCCCCTATGTACAAACAACAAACAATTTCCAATTCTTTCTTTTTTTTTATAATAGAAACTAGCACACTAAAGTCCCAAACATAATGAACTCAAGTCTTCATAGGTCTAATGAGTGAGAAAAGTGCACAAAGAGCAAACAGACAAAAATATTCAAGAAAATTGGATGAAAACTAGAGCATGATAAAATTCAATGTTTACGACCTCCAAAAACTAAGAATTAAACTCTTAACCCTAAGGTGAACCTTTTTTGGCAACAAGAGAATGCTCATGAAAACATAAGTCAAAGTTATCTATAAGGTGAACCCTCCCCCACAGTGAAGATGTACATTGTCCTCAATGTACGCATGTAAGCACAATAAAATAGCATCAATGGAAACATCATGTTTGTGGGAATGCAATTAAAATAATACTCCCCTGAAATCATTATTCATTGTTTGGTGAAGCCTAACTCATGGGTGTATGTGTTCATCGGGTTGTGAAGCTCACACGACCATATGACAAGGTCACATGATCGTGTCTATGACTAAAACATCATCAACATCTCTCTCAAGCCAATCTGCACAGAATACAAGGAGTTCAGTAAAGCTCAACAAAATAGAAAAAAAAATACGAGTTCATACAAATAACACAATAAAGCATATACTCACACAAAATAAAGACATGAAGATAACTCTCAGAAGGTTAAGCCTTTCTGAGTACAAAAGTCTAAAAGCTACTAACAAAACAAATAAGAGCAAGAAACTAAAATAAAGGTCTCATGAGTGTGATGCTTCAAGCGTCAGTATCTGGAGCTGGTGCTGGTACGGGTGCTGGCACAGAAGCAGATGAGACCTCTTCGTCAAGAGTCCGCTGAATACGATCAAGACACTCCAGAATCCACGCCTGGTTCTCAAGGATGGTATCAACGGCAGCCTCGAGTCGAGCCAGATGCTCGTGAACTCGAGGGAAAGATGACTCAAGATCTGGTGATGCTGCCTGTGCTGCATCGGCGACTATGGTCTCGGCTGAAGGTGGTGCCTCTGTGCCTCAGCAGGCTCCTCATCATCCTTAGATGATGACTCTACTAATGCATATCCCCCTGAGCTTGTACGTCTCACAATGCCAATCAAACGGAGAGTGACTAATCCCAACAGTGCTGGACTACTAATCCTCTCCTTGTCTCTGACTGAGAGGATCAAACCCATCTTGAACATGAGATGAGTAATATAGGGTCCTGCAAATAATGCTCCTAACCGCAAATACTCACTCTAATGGCGAAGATAATCAGTGACAACATAACCCAAATGGAGAGATACTCCATGTGCCATTGAGTGGAGATATAAAAAATCAATCCTACGAAGTGAGCCTATACCATCTTCATCACCTGTCACCGACCGGCTAAGAATAGCATGAATATACCTGAGTGCCGGTCATGTAAGCAGAGAGGCCTTTGACTGGCCTGGCATATACTGATGACCACCGCATAAATCATGGAAAACCTGGCCCGTAGTGAGATCATAAGGATAATCGGTGAGGAGCTGAGTGTACTCGATAGTATCAGCATAGTTCTGATCGTACAATCCGAGATATATCGAGAACTGGGTCAAAGACATCCTATGTGGCTAACCGAAGGCTCAAAAACGAATGGCAACCTCCGTGTCAAAAGTGATATCAACTATGTCACGATCGAAGGAAAATGAGGCAAGAACCTCCAAGGTGATATCTCGTCTGACGGGCTCCTGAATAGCAAACAGTCGATCCCAACCTCCCACACTAACTAGTTCCCTGACCTCTTTAGCAAGACCAATATCCTCTAGTGCGTCCCAATCAATAAATCCTGAATGCAGTGTAAACTTGGCACCACATGGGCGAGGGCAGTGAGCCAGGGAAAATCAGGGTCAGTTGGCCATTGTCCCAGCCCACGTGGGCATCTGGGCAGGCCACGCGCCCGCATGGGTGCGTGTTGGTCTCTGCTTTCCACCCACGCGCTCGTGTGGCCGAGCCACGTGGGCGCGCGAGTCGCTGCGTTGCGCGGACCAGGGCCCGTGGCGCATGGGCCGGCTCGGGCGCGGCCTAGCCACGCAGTCGCGTGGCTAGGGTGGCTCTCGGCCAATGGGACCACATGTGCGCGTGGCCCTGCGGGCTGCGCGCAGCCAGCTCACGCGGTCGTGTGGGCAGGCCGCGCGACCGCGTGGGTACAATACTCCAGTGACTTGGCTAGAGTTGGGCTCCTACGCTTCAAACAAATCATTCTCATATATTGAAGAAGTGTCTAGCATGATTCCCTATGAGAACTATCATAAAAATACCATGAAAACTCCATGAAAACGACCTTGAAGAACATGGAAAGGGTAGAGGGGAGTGAAGGCTTACCGGAGCAAATCGGAGAAGAAAATTCGGTGTAAACTCCTTCAAATGACCACTAATCCTCCAAAGAGTTGAAAACAACTGGTTTTAGAGATCAAAACTTGAGTTTTATAGGAGTGAAAGGTGGAAGATGAAAGGGTTCTTTGAAAATGGAAGATGATGAATAGTGCCCTTTCATTTTCTTATAGGCACATGGGGGTGTGGATTTTCCACACCCCTGTGTGGGTATTGTAGACGACAGCGTGGGAATTCCACGCGGCCGTGTGGACTATAAAATTTCTACAGACAGTCGAAAAAGGGCCTGAAACTCCAAATTAACACCAATTTTTCAACATTAAACATTCAATTCACCGTAAACCAAGTCATACACATAAACAACAATTCAAATTACCGAAAAATTCCATTAAAACACCAGCGATCAACAACAATTAATCAAGACACACATTTATGAATTTATTACTACAGAATTTAAATTTTAAGTCTACGAACTAACTAAAAGCTTGGGTTGCCTCCCAAGAAGTACTTGTTTAATGTCACTTAGCTTGACGTACCTGTTTTTACCTCATGGTGGCTCATAAAGATGATAAACCTCTTTCTTAGCAACATGCACATCCCCTTCGAAGTAAGGTTTCAATCTATGTCCATTTACCTTGAATGTTCCTTTCTCCGTGTGAGTGATCTCAATTGCACCGTGTGGAGATACTTGAGTAATCTTATATGGACCTGACCATCTTGATTTCAATTTTCCCGGAAACATCTTCAACCGGGAATCGAAGAGTAACACTCGGTCACCTACTTTGAAATCCTTGTGCAACCTAATGTGTTTGTCATGCCATGAACTTATTCTTTCTTTGCATATTCGTGCATTTTCATAGGCTCTTAGTCTTCACTCATCTAACTCATTTACTACAACTTTCTTTGGTCACCGGCCTGTGCAAGACTAAAATTTATTGCTTTAATTGCCCAATATGCCTTGCGTTTAAGCTCTACCGGTAAATGACACGCTTTTCCATAAACTAGGTTATACGGCGTGGTTCCCACCGGAGTTTTATATGCTGTCGGATATGCCAACAATGTATCATCTAATCTTCCTGACCAATTCTTCCGACTATGCTCCACCGACTATGATAAAATTCTCCTTAATTCTCGATTGGTTACCTCTACTTGCCAACTTGTTTGTGGATGATACGGTGTGTCAAGATGATGGCTCACACCATATCTTTTCAAAATTTTATCAAATTGGGCATTGCAAGAATGAGTCCCCTGATCACTTATGATGATTCTAGGAGTCCCGAAATGAGTGAACAATCTCATGAGGAACTTGATTACTGTTCTAGCATCATTTTTAGGGAGAGCTTGAGCCTCCACCCACTTAGACACATAGTCCACGGTGACTAATATATAATGATTCCCATTGGAGCTAGGGAATGTCCCCATAAAGTCGATGCCCCACACATCAAAAACCTCACAAAAATGCATTGGATTTTGCGGGCATCTCATCCTACCTAGACAAATTCCCTGCTCGTTGACAATTATCATAACTTTCCACAAATTGTCTTGCATCTTGAAATAACATTGGCCAATAAAAACCTGCTGCTAAGACCTTTTCAGTTGTCCTTCCTGAGGCATAATGGCCTCCAACTGGCCCCAAATGACAATTGGATAGAATATCCCAACCTTCCTCCCGCGAGACACACCTTCACACTATGTGATCTGAACAAATTCAGAAAAGGTAAGGATCCTCACAAGTGAAGTACTTCAAATCAGCAAAAAACTTCTTCTTTTGTTGAAAAGAAAGTCCCCTAGGAAGAACTTTCCCTGAAAGATAATTGGCGAAGTCGGCGAACCACGGAGTGTCAACTTCCGAAATTTCGTGCAGACTATACAAATGCTCCTCAGGAAATGCGTCATTAATTTCAGTTTTCCATGACCCTTCTTCATCTAAACCTTCAAGGTGAGAGAGATGATCTGCAGCCATGTTTTCAGCCCCTTTCTTGTCCCTAAATTCAACATCAAATTCCTGCAATAACAACACCCAACGAATTAACCTTGATTTTGCATCATCTTGTTCATTAAATAACGCAGCGCCGAATGGTCCATGAAGACAACCACTTGTGAAAGAATGAGGTATGATCTGAATTTGTCAAATGCAAACACCACAACCATCATTTCCTTTTCAGTAGTAGTGTAGTTCTCTTGGGCACTTGTCAAGCTCTTGCTTGCATAATAAATTGGCTTGAAATATTTATCTTTTCTCTGCCCTAAAATGGCCCCCACAACATGATCACTAGCATCACACATAAGTTCAAAGGGGAGATTCCAATCCGGTGATATGAGGATAGGTGCTTGTATGAGTTTTTCTTTTAACAAGTTAAAAGCAAGCAAGCACTCTTTATTGAACTCAAATGGGGTGTCTTTCTCTAACAACTTGGTCATTGGTTGAGCAATCCTAGAATAGTCTTTAATGAATCGGCGATAGAAACCAACATGCCCCAAGAAGCTTCTAATTGCCTTGACATTGATTGGAGGAGGTAGTTTTTCAATAGTTTCGATTTTTGACCGATCAACCTCAATTCCTTGGCTAGAAATCTTATGACCAAGGATGATCCCCTCTTGGACCATGAAGTGACACTTCTCCCAATTTATAACTAAATTTGTCTCTTCACACCGCATAAGTACTTTCTCAAGATTCTTCAAGCATGCCTCAAAGGAATTCCCAAATACCAAAAAGTCATCTTTGAAGACCTCCATTATATCTTCAAAAATGGGCATCATACATCTTTGGAAAGTAGCCGGTGCATTGCAAAGTCCAAAGGGCATTCTTCTATAAGTGAAAGTACCAAAAGGTCATGTAAAGGTTGTTTTCTCTTGATCTTCGGGTGCAATTGGGATTTGAAAATACCCCGACATACCATCTAGAAAACAATAAAATTTGTGGCCTGCTAATCGCTCCAACCTTTGGTCAATGAATGGAAATGGAAAATAATCCTTTATTGTGGCATCATTCAACCTCCGATAGTCAATGCAAACACGCCATCCCGTGACCATTCTTGTCGGAATTAACTCATTTTGCTCATTTTTCACCAATGTCATACCACCCTTCTTCGGTACGACTTGTGTTGGGCTTAACCACCTCTACTCAATGAATGGAAATGGGGTAAATAATTCCTGCATCAAGGTGCTTAACCACCTCTACTTTTACCACTTTTTTCATGTTTGGGTTCAGTCTTTGTTGAGGTTGGATCATAGTTTTGTAATTGTCTTCCATCAAAATCTTGTGAGTGCAAAAGGACGGGTTGATTCCCTTGATATCTGAAATTTTCCAAGCTATGGCTGTTTTGTACAACTTTAGCATAGCGATCAGCTGTTCTTTTTGCTCCAGAGAAAGACTTAAAGCAATGATCACTTGTAATTTTGATCCTTCGGCTAAAAAAGCATACTCCACGTGTTCCGGTAATGCTTTTAGCTCTAACTCGGGAGGTTCTTCCACTGAAGGTAGTAGCCGATTTGCTTTTTTCCTATCAATTTCTTCAAACCCCTTGGAAGTATCTTCTAACTCTTCATCCAGTAACTCTCATTCTGGGTTGTTAACCCCAAGGATATCCAAGCTATCTTCATCTTCCACTTGATTACTCAACCCACACACTTCAATTGATGAGATTGATTCGACACAAATTTTGGCTTCATCTTCTTCATCTTCTTCGGATCCACACCAAACACATTCCATTGCGAATGCCATTGAAAAAGATGAAGGAATTGCCTCCAACCGAATTTCAGCCTCATTCCCAAAGGACATAAACACAGATTTTTCAAAATATTCCAACAATGTTGACAATTCAGCCCCTTGATATTGCATTCTACTCTCCTCATTCATCATGTGTGGCTCATATATCCGTAGACTCAGCCCCTCATCATGTTGCTTACCCGAATCAAATTCTGCCACAAATTGTTCCATTTATCTCTCATTGGATACCATCCTATCCTTCAATGTCTCCATAATTGATTTTTCGTTAAACATGATCCTGAAATGGAAAAGAAAACAGAAATTACTGTTCACCCAATAAAAATAGGAAAGGGAGAGAAAAATAGAATGAAAAGAGCTGCGAAAGAGGGAAATATGAAAAAGAATAAGCAAATGAAAATGTGAATGAATAAAGTAACCAAGTACTAGTGTTCCTAATATCCCGTTCCACGGCAACAGCTCCAAAAACTTGACACGTCTGAATATGCGTGTAAATCGCAAGTGCACGGGTGTCGAAGTAATAATTACCCCGATGAGTGGGTAGTCGAATCCATAGGGAACGGAAGTATTAGTATTAACCAATTCTTAGTTATCTAGTCAAAATCAATAGATGTGATGAAATGAACTAATTGCAAGAGCATTAATAACCAAGCAAACAGGCAAGAAAAACAGGTAAAGGAGATCTCAACCAATAAAGATGAGGTACCCGGACAATGCTCCCCCTAGGATCTAACATGAAGCTCAAGATTCACTAAATGCTTCTAAACCGAGTCTAATGAGTCGAGACAATCCAAGAATAACCGGCTCTTGCCTCCAAGCTACCGGCACTAGTCACCTACAAGGTCCCGACGGAAAAATCGCTCAATCTCAACACCTCAAACCCCATATAACCGCAATACTCTCTAGGGACACCTAAGAGTGAAATCGATTCCTAAAGATAGATCCAACCCTAATTCCCGGTGAAGGATCCCTAACACCCTACAAGGTCCCGACAGAGAAATCTCTCAATCTCACGCCTTACACCAAATATGGTTGCATAGAGTCTAGGGAATACGGAGATACGAAACACTCAATCGAAAGGAAAAAGGGACACTCCACTATCTCATGACTCACCCTCTCAACCCTCTTTAACCTTGAAGTTCTAACTCTAATGGAGACATCTCTCTCATCAAAGTAACAAATCAAGCAAATCCAATCAACCACAAGGATTAATAAAACAAGCAAGCTATGGGAATACAAGATTAAAACTCAAATCAACTCGGATTTAATAGAAACATAAAGCAAATCAATACAAAAACATAGATCCTAGGGTTCACATGCCCAAATACCTACTAGGGTTTAGCCGTCCATGGAGCAAGTTACAAAACAATGGTGAATACAATGAAAAGCAGAGAAAACCATGAAGAAAACCCCCCTTAAATTCATGATGATGGCCTTGATGGGTCACCCAATGCCTTAAAGAATCCTTCTCCGAAGCAAGATCGCCGAAGGCTCCCTCTATGCTATGACGGAGAGAATATTGATCAAAGTTGGTGATGGATGCCCCCCAACATCGCCAAAGACCTCCTCTAAAACCCTAGCCGCCTTGCCTTTAAAGTGCTCTCCAAAAGCCTCACAAAAAGTCTCTAAAGAATAGGGTAAACGGCCAACTTAAAGCCCAAAACCGTGTCTGTCACGTGTCCCCATGTGCCCATGTGGATTTTCCACGCGCCCATGTGGGCTGCAAGAATTTCCACGCGGGTGCGTGGAATTTCAACGCGGGCGCATAAACAGTAATTTTGCTACAGTACTTTTCACAAAACACGGTCCAAACACTCTTCTCTTGAGGCCACATGTCTGGGCACACGTCCATGTGGTAGGCTATAAGACTTTTCTTCATCGACGCATCTTTGAAAGGTCTTGCAATCTTCACAAAGAGAAGGAACATGAAGATGTGGCTACCTTTGTGCCCTTCCAACTAGTGAATTGCCTTGAATCCTCTTGGAAGTTGGCACACATCTCCACGTTAATGAACTCCTCTCGTGTCTTGGTCCTTGTATTGAATAAGAACTCCCAACATTGTGTCTTTGTAGCCTATCTTTGCTTCCTTTTTATTCTTCAAGGCATTCACAACCTATATGCATAAAAGAACACCAAATACACAATATAAGACATAAACCATGATAAAAATGATACTCAGTGCATGTAAAACATATATAAAAATATGCCTACTCAAGCACTTATCATATACTTGCAGATGGTCTTGTGATTCTTGAAATTGAGGAATAGTCGTGGGACGGCCATGTAGGTTTTCATATGGCCGTGTGTGCTCCACAACCCATTAGAACTCAACTCTTAATGAAATTAGCTCCATCAAACATACCATTAGGAATTCAGGGAAGTATTATTTCTATTGCCCATCTACACACATGTTTTAATTGTTATACTTTTTATTGTGCTTGTATGCATACATTGAGGGCAATGTACATCTTAAGTGTGGGGGGGAGTTCACATTACAAATGATCTATACTTATGCTTTCATTGTTCATGCTAATATAGCCAATGGCGGTTCACGTTAGATGTAATGTTTGTATTTTTATGTTTTGGAGAATTTTTAACATTGAATGTTCTCATACATGAAGCTACTATTTTTATTTTCTTTTTGTACATAAATAAGTCCCTTTCACTTAGAGCTTAGAGGAGTATACATGGGTTGACTTGAGTGACGTTACACACAGTTACATGATATCGGCTTGTTGTCCTTTTTAATTCAATTTTTTAGCTAGAGCATTGATTTTTCTTGTTCGTTGTTGAAATTTTTCCTTACTTGTAGAATGCTTCCCTTGCATTCTTTTGGTGAACCTAAGGCCAAGCACTTTCAATTTTCATTCTTATATTCTTTAGTGTTTTGATTTTTTTGCTTGAGGACAAGCAAAAGCTTAAGTGTGGGGATGTTTGATAAGTTCTTGTGTATAAGTAATATGAAGTATTCTTTTCTTACATTGAGCATTACTTTTCTCAGATTTTTATCGCTTATTTGTGTGTATATGTGTTCTTTTGTGTATCTAGGATTATGGAGACAATTGTGGAAGAAATGAACCAAAACTATATTGTGGATGCAATTATTAATGAAGTCTTGGAGTGAACAAATGTGAAGACACAAGTTGCACTCAAAGACATGTTGACAAACTCCTTTGTGAGTGCATACCGCAACTGCACGGGTTGTCAAAGTAATAAAGTACCCTAGTGAGTGGGTAGTCATATCCACAGGGAATAGTGATCAGAAACACAAGAATTGCTATTTAACTTTGATGAAGATGATTCAAGAGTGGTATGAACAATATCAAATCAAACAGAAATATAAGAAAATAAGAAAGAGATGCAAGAGAATAATGGGAGAGCTAATCAATAGAAAGTGGGGTACGTGGACATTGCTCTCGCTAGGACTATTGTTTCAAGTGCAAGACCAATCATTATGTCTCCTAACTGATGTTTAATAAGTCATTAAAATCCTATAACACAAGGTCCCAAACCTAAGGTCAACTAGTTGATTACCCGCAAGTGTACAGGATCGCCAAGTAATACCCTGTTAGTGACACAGGGGTCATATTCCACTGGGCCAAGGAAGTATTATTACTCACTCTTCATCTATTATCTAGCCTACAATCCTTAGTAAGAAGAACAAATAAAATAAAATAAAATAAAATAAAATAACCTAAGCTAATCCTATGGCCGGGTAACTAGCACATGGATATAAACAAATAAGGGAGTATAAACCATGAGAACGTAGTGTTTGGACAAGGAATCCACCTAAGGTTGTCAGTAAGTCCCAAACTAGGATGGTTTAAAGATGCATTGATGATAGTTGAGACCTAGTGACCTCATGAGTAGATTAGCCCCAATCTCTCGATGACTAACGCCTGATCCCATACGAATGTCAATCGGAATCTCTCCCGGATCAACACACCTATGATCACATTAAGTTCTAGGACTTCTCTAATAGGAGTAGACCTACTATCCTTTAGCTTAAACCTAGCAATGGAGGGCTAGCAACACCCGATTTCTCAGAGTATAGGCACAAGTATCTCCTTTCAATCTCTCCTAGATCTAGTACACGTGAGTAAGTCACATCTACGCATATAATTCATAATAGAATTATGAATTTCTCCATACATGTAATTCTAAGCATCAAAGCATGAAAGATTGAATCTCAAACAACCATCAAATTAAATGAAGAACAACATCCCAAGTTCATACACAAGATTAACCCTAGGGTTCATCCAAATCTAAACACAACAATAAGTGAATCCCTCATGATAAGGGACACTTATACAATATACAAGGAAGACAAAAACATAAAAGAAGTAATGAAAACCCCCTCTAGGTCATGATCTTCTTGAATTGATGAAGCTTTGAATGGTAATGCAATGGTGGCTTATATCTTCACTCCAACTCCTTCTCCTTTGCTCCTCTCCCTCTTGGTGATGATGTGCACTTGTTTCCCACAAGGAACATCGCTAGAAGATGACCGGAAGGCCTCAAGAATGTGTGGTGGCAGTGGCCCAAGAGGCCAAGAAGAAGTCACCTTTCATTTGCCCAAGAAATGATGATTTATACCCCCAAAAATGGCCTCCATACTGGCGGTATACTGGCTCAATGAGGAGCTCCATACTGGTGGTATAGTGGCTCAATGAGGAGCTCATTGAGGTTGTTTAGGGTAGGCAAAAGTGCACTCTAGCACTCATAATAGTATCCATACTGGCTCAATGAGCATCTCATTCGGGCCAGTATGCCTTCAAGCAAACTACTCTCTTCTTTGGCTACAATATTCATCCCGGGTCAATACCACTGCTACAGTACTCCAGCTATATTATTTTGCTACAGTGAATACACTACAGTATGTGACCTGTTTTTCTTCTCTTTTTCGCCCAAAAGGTATCTTCGTGTCCGCTGTGGTGTTTCCTTGCCCTTCAAAGCAAATAACACACGATTAAGCACAAAATGGGCATCAATTCTTATAAAAACACATGCTAGAAGTATAAAATACATATACTGAAATACGTACATTTAGACACATATCAAATATCCCCACACTTAAGCGTTTGCTTGTCCTCATGAAAAAAAATCATGATGAACAAAGGAAATGATAAGTGGCTAAATGTATAACCTCTTGCTCAAATAAATACAAGACTCTGCAAGCATTGGAAAAAGATATATAGATAATGAGTTACAACCATTAAGCACGACAAAAAGATCCTGTCTCACCTCTTATATGTCTGTGCCATGTGTGTGAATCTTGTATTTCATCTGCCTTGACCTGGTCTAGCCTACTGACTTTAATTAGTACAGCTCTAGATGCTAATCACTCCACATGCAAGAGTACTAAGTCTTAAAAATGCTAAGTGCTACTTCAATGAACAAGTAAGATCCTTCTAAGTCTTGAACTAGAACTAACACCCTTTTCTTTCTCAGAACCTCTACTAGGTAGTCAAAAAGATCACTAGGGTTTTTTTCTTTTTTTTTTCAAGTCTGACTAACGTAGACTACACAAGAGAGATAATCGATTGTAAAATGGGGTAATCGGGAAATACTTACCCAAGGTATATTGTTTCAATTGCAAAACTAATATTATCTATCCTAATTATAGTTTAATGAGTAATGAAAATCTAAAGGCACATGGTCCCAAACCTAAGGTCAACCATGACTAGCCCTCTATACTATGCCCGGGTAGAAAGGGATACTATCAACACCTCACACTGTGTGGGACTGCTTGAGGTTTTAGGGACTCCAAGTGATAAACCTTATAACGTAATGTAGATCTAACTCTTTGGTCCAGGCGAAAGATCCCTAATCATAACTAATGCCCAAAACTAAGGATTACTCAACACTTCACTCTGTTGCTCGCAGAACTTTACCCTAGTGGAGTTTATCTCTTACCACTTCACTATATAAGGACCGCAAAGAACTCTTGGGAAATGGAGGTAGGATAAATCACATCAGAAGGAAAGGGGATATTCTGCTACCTCTCGACTTACACTCTCAACCCTTTTCAATCTTGTTAAGTCTAACCCAAGTGAAGTTGTCACCCCTTCAAAGGGTTACCTAGATGGATTATCAACCCTAGTGTCAATCTAAGAGAAAAACACAACAAATAAGCATGAAAGATTGAAACTCAATTAAAACATCAATTAAAGGAAACATAATAGGAGTCAATTAAACAAAATCATCCTATGGTTTACAAGTTCAAGCACCCACTAGGGGTTTAGCTCTCCATGCAACAATACAAAATCCAAGATAAAATAAAAAATTAGTGCAAGTAATTGACAGAAATAACCCCCTTGTCATCTTTGTCAATGGTCTTCAAGAGCTGCCTCATCTTCTCCAAAGACTTCTTCGTCAAGCCTAAGGCACACCCTGTCGAATCAAAGCCATCGTAAGCTCCCCTAATAATTCTCCTATGAAGGAAATTGATGTCAAATGCCATAGGAACGCTAAAAAATCCAAGCAAAAATCTCTCAAAACCCTAGTCGCGTCTCTCTAAAAGATAGGCAAAAGATAGGATAAAGATCCCTCAAAACAAACTTCTGAAGCGGTATTTAAAGGGCTGAAATCGGGCACCCACATGGCCGTGTGGATTTCCCGACTTCAATTTCCTCATTGAGGCTATATGATTGGGCACACATCCATACGGTAAATCTTGTCGCATCTTCACTTTTGAACACATTGACGAAGCTCTTGACAATGTTATTCAAGTTGGAACCTATGAGTGTGACTGCCTTTGTCCCACTCCATTTTTTGTATTCTTTTAAACATTTTGGAGATTGGCACACACCCACACGTCTATGAGCATAACTTGTGCTTTGATCCTTGTTTAGACCAAGAGTTTCCTCAACAATTGCGTCCATGATTTATTTTTGCTTCCTTTCTTCCAAACTTGTCTCCACATCCCTAAATGCACAAAAGAACACAAATACACATGAATGAGCTATAAAATCTGATAAAAGTGATGCTCAATGCAAGAAAAGTATACTTAGTAATACTTATACACAAGCACTTATCAAACTCCCCCACACTTAAGCTTTTGGTTGTCCTAAAGCAAAGATAAAACATTAAGGTGATAAGTGCTTGAGTAGACATGTTTTTATGCATGTTTTACATACATTGAGCATCATATTTTATTCGGTTTATGTCTCATTTCGTGTATTGGGTGTTCTTTTATGCATATAGGTTGTGAAGGCATTAGGATTTCAAAAGGGAGCGAAGATAGGCTATCATGGCATAATATTGGGAGTTCTTGTACAAATCAAGTTGGAAGACACAAGAGGAGTTCGTTTATGAGGAGATGTGTGCCAACTTCCATAGTTTTGCAAGCCAAGTTATTAATGGAAGGGCACAAAGGCAGCCATGTCTCCACATTCCTCCTCTTTGTAAAGATTTCAAGACCTTTCAAGACGCATTGATGAAGGAAAAGCCGTATAGCCTACCATATGATCGTGTACCCGATCGTGTGGCCTTAAGAGGAGATTGTTTATCATCGCGTTTGTGGAAATCACCGTGAGCGAAAAGTGTCAGTAGCGAATTCATCGAGACGAATTCATCGTAGCAGAATTACTGTTCACGCGCCCGCGCGGAAATTCCGCGCGACCGCGTGGAAATTCCTGCAGCCCACGCGGGCGCGTGGAAAATCCACGCGGGCGCGTGGGGGCACGTGACAGACGCGTTGTGAGGCCTATAAATAGCCGTTTTGCCCTATTCTTTCTCATCTTTTGTGCGGCTCTTGAGGGGTGAGACGGCTAGGGTTTGGAGAGGAGGTCTTTGCGGCTTTGGAGGCGCTTCGTCACCAACTTTGATCGATTCCTCCTCCGTCATAGCATCAAGGAAGCCACCGTTGAACCTAGCTTCGGAGTGGGTCCTTCAAGACGTCGAAGCTCTCCATCAAGGCCATCAGTTCATATATAAGGGGGTTTATTTCTATGGTTTTAATGTACTTTCATTCATTGATGGTGTGTTTTGTATGTTGCTCCATGGAGGGCTAAAACCCTAGAGGGTATTTGGGCTTGTGAACCCTAGGATTCTCATCTTTTGTGGATTTGCTCTGTGTTTCTATTTAATCCGAGTTTGATTAAGTTTCATTCTTGTTTGTTTAATGCTTGCTTGCCTTATTGATCTTATGGTTATTTGGTTTGCATGATTTGTTGCCTTGGTGGGAGAGAGATCTCCATTAGGGTTAGAACCTCAAGATTGAAGAGGGTTGAGAGGGTGAGTCATGAGATAGTGAAGTGTCTCCTTTCCCCTCCGATTGGTGTATTCTATCTCCATTCCCTAAGCTCTATGCAACCATATTTGGTGGGAGGCGTGAGATTGCTCGATTTCTCCGCCCGGGACCTTGTAGGGGGTTAGGATCCTTCGCGGGAATTAGGGGTTGGATCAATCTTTAGGAATTGGATACACGTTTGGAATCCCTAGAGTGCTTTTGCGGTCATATGTGGTGTGAGGTGTTGAGATTGAGCGATTTCTCTACGGGACCTCGTAGGGGGACTAGTATCGGTGATCTAGAGATAGACCCGATTATGTTTGGATCTCCACGACTTAACTTACTCATCATAGAAACACTTTGCTTATCCGGTACCTAATACCTGAATCCTAGGGGGAGCATTGCCCGAATACCCCACTTTTACTGATTGAGATTCTCCTTCCATTTTACCCTTGCATATTCGTCTCCGGTGTTCATCTCTTTGCACATTAGATCACCACACTATCCTATTATCATTAGGCTAGATAGCAGAGAAGAAGTTAGTACTAGTAGCCCTGTTCCCTGTGGATTCGACTACCCACTCACCAGGGTAATTATTACTTCGACACCCGTGCACTTGCAGTTTACACACGCATATTCGGACGTGTCATAAGGCATCTGAGAGGAAAAATTAAAAGTACTCGGCCTTAGGTTGACCAAATGTATGGAAAAAAGACATTCTAAATGCAAGGAGAATTCAAACATTAAATAGGAGACATCATTGCTCTAGCTAAAAACTTAAATAAAAAAGGACACCAAACCCATTATTATGTAAGTGTGTGTAAACTCACTCAAGTCAACCCAACATGTACTACTCAATGTTTTAATTAAAATGGAATTATTTATACAGAAAAAGAGAAGATAGTAGTTTCACACATTCTCTAAGGTAGCCTTTTTCTCGACGGCCGCCAAGGTGCCTTTCACACTTTCGAGGTAGTAGCTCTTTTTACCGGAGTAGTAGCTTTCACTCATCCTATTAGATAGTTCTTTCTCTCAATACAAGTCCAAAATAAAATGCAAAAACAAAATACGAAAAATAAGAACAAAGAAGGTAAAGATGCCTCAAGTGTTTGTGTCAATTACTGGTGCATTTGTTGCCACTGCTGGTGAAGATGATGCTAGTGCTACAAAATAAATGAAGATTGGGTGAAGAAAAAGAGATAGACAAGCTTACCAATGAAATGAGAATGAAAGAATAGAAAATGGCCAGAAAACTCAAGTAAAAACCCTCTAAAACGACGGTGATAGGTCGGGAGAATGCAAGGATGCGTTCTAAGAATGTTTGGGAGTGAAAAGATGAAAAGGCAAAATAAATTTATAAAGAGAAAACGTAGTCTTTTGAGTTCTGTACATTCACACGGGCGTGTGGAAATTACCCACGCCTGTGTGACTCGACTGGAGAGACCCACAGGGGCAGACACACTCTCCTGTGGTTTCTCAGGATGACACCTTATGCTTTTGAGCGCATCCACACTGGCGTGCATAAAATTCCCACGCCTATGCTCCTGACACATAGGGGCAGATGCATGCCCTTGTGACTTCTCTGTCCAACTGAGAAAATTTTCTAAGTGTTTCACATGCCCGTGCAGAAATTGTACACAGGCGTGGATCATTACTGGGTAATTCATAGGGGCAGACGCATTTACCTGTATCTTCTGGGGATAGAGTAGAAATTCTCTGCAGAACCATACGGGCGTACAGAAATTACCCATGCCATTGCGTTTATTGACAAAATCATCCACAAGGGTGAGTCCATGCCCTTGTGTCTTCCCGGGAAAAATCTCTAAGTCTCAATAGGGAAACACACACCCGTTCGAAAATTCCACTCGGGCGTGGACCATCACAAGGTCACTCACAGTGGCTAGTCCACACCCCTGTGCCATCTCTGGATGAGCTCTGAACGAAAATGCACACTTATGCAGAAATTCCCCACGGTGTATGTTTTCTCTAGACACTTAGAAAACTTTGCAGGCTTTGCAGAAAATTCCTGAACACAGATATACATTCAGAGCCTGCCTAACAATGCAATTTTAACCAGAGAAAATATAAAAAACACGTTCACACGACCAAGATTTTTCGCCACACACAATTAGGCACATGATAATACCATAATGTCCACAAGAAAATTATAGAAAAAGCATCCAAGAATCAAAACACCAACACTTAAAGCCTTATTCATGCAAATAGTAACTAAAAACTAGAAAAACATTACAAATTTGGGTTGCCTCGCAAGAAGCGCTTGTTTTACATCACTTAGCTTGACGTACCTCTTCTTTACCTTATGGAGGCTTGAAAAAAGTATGTTCCTCCCGACTAGACATTGCAAAGCTACTTCCTTTAAACCAAAAATCTACTTGCCTGGGTGGAATATTTGTTGGAGAGTCCAACCATCTTACCTTTGGCCTCCAAGGAAATAATTTGGGTTGGGAATTGTCCAAGTTTAGCACAGGTGGGTCATTGGATGGCTTCAATCTCCTACCCACATCTTCTTCCAAACCCAAAATCTCTTTCTTGAAATTTATGAGTTGATCAGTCCCAAAGAGGGTTGCTCGTTCCATTACCTTAGGATTAACTTCTTCTTCAATTGTAACTTGAAAGCAATCTGTCTTTGATGACCCTCCTTGTATCATTTCTTGCCCACAAACATACTATCCATTCAAACAATCCTCACATTGAATGAAAGGTTTTTCCTGCATCCCGCTAATCTCGACAACATCATACTTGCTCCGCCCAACTTCTTCATTGCCGATTACTACCACATCGTCTCTATAAGGAACTTGAATTGCTTGCTCAAATGCTTGTTGTTCTTTAGAGAGTGTGTCAAGTATCCCTCCTAATTGATGCTCAAGGTTTTTATAGGGGGCTTCATGACATCTTAGTGTTGTCTCCATATTTTGAATGTAGATATCGGATGCTTCAATAAAGTTAGCTAGTACTCTTTGAAACTGAAGTGCATCCTCTCTGAGTATCTCACCCTTTTGACATTCCTCTTGAGGCGCTTCCCAATATTATCCATCACTATTCCACAAGAAGTTTGGGTAGCCCTTTTCAATTGGATGATTTGTGTTGAAACAAGGAATGCTCTGTTGTGAAGCAATAATTCTATCAACTTGTTCACTTAGAGCTTCAACTCAAGAATACAGAGCAATGAGCAAATCAATCATCATTTAAACTACTTGCAAGAAAAAGTAAGACATGACAAAAGAAAACAAATGAGAATGATGGAAAAATAAGAAAGTGTGAAATAGAATGAATGATAAATAGCTAAAATAGCAAAGTGCAAAGTGTCTCTAAAATACCTATTCCCTGGCAACGGCGCCAAAAACTTAACATGACCGAATATGCATGTAAACTGCAAGTGCACGGGTGTCAAAGTAATAAATCCCAGGTGAATAGGTATCGTATCCACGGGGAATAGTGAATATAAACACAACGATTGCTATCTAACTATGATGATAATAAATTGATGGTATGATGAATGAGATTGATATAAAAAGAGATAAAATAAATAAGAGGGAGAGAGGCACAATAATTGAGAAGAAAAAGGCAATCGAAGTGAATGGGGTACCCGGATATTGTTCCGCCTAGGATTATTGCTTCAAGTGCAAAACCAACCATTATGCCTCCTAACTAATGAAATAATGAGTCGTGGAGATCCTAAGATACATGGTCCCAAATCTAAGGTCAACCATGACTAACTCTATGGCAAGTTTCGGTGGAGATATTGATCAATCTCAACACCTCGCACTATATACAGTTGCAAGATGCTCTAGGGATTCCAAGTGATAAACCCTATTTCTATTTGTAGACCTAACCATTTGGTCCAGGCGGAAGGTCCCTAGTCTCAATTAAGCCCTAGGTGCTAAATCACTCCAATGCTTCTCTCCGTTTTCTTTACAACTAAGCCGCAGCGGAAGGTCATCCTTTAGCCTGTTAACTCTACTATGAGCTCAAAGAACTCTTGGAACATGGAGGTATAGTAAATCAAATCAAAGGGGAAAGAGGATGCTCCGCTATCTCTTGACTCACCCTCTCAACCCTCTCCAATCTAGCTTTTTCTACTCATGGCGTGTCACCGATCCACAAAGGTTACCAATATAGACTCTCAACCCTAGTGTCACTCTAAGGGAGAAATCATTCACCAAGTATTCAAGATTGGAACTCAATTAAAACATCAATAAAGGAAAGCATAATAAAAGGTTTAAAGAAATAATAGCATCCTAGGGTTCATAAATCCAAGTACCCACTAGGGGGTTTAGCTTCCCATGGAGCTACTTACGACCAATAATAAAATTGAATGTAAAAACATGTAATCCATAGAAAAACTACCTCGGTGTTCGTGTCGATGGTCTTGTGGAGTGGTCTCATCCTCTCTAAAGGTCCATTTGTTAAGCCTAGGGCACACCTCACTGAATCCGTGCCGACGAAAGCTCCCCCAATAACCTTCTTCCAAGTGGAGCATGGTGTCAAAGCCAAAGAACCACTCTCGTGTGGAATTTTAGCACGGGCATGGATAATTTCCACACGTCCATGTGGATTCTCTGTAATTCTCTTTTTCAGCCGGCTGTGAACAGTACTTGCTATAATACCGGCCTGAAACACTCCTGAGTCCATGTTTTCATAGAGGTAATGTCAATGGGAACACGTTCACATTGTAGATTGCTTTGTTTTTTTCAATAACCGGCCATATTGGTGAAGATCTTGCTATCAATGCACAAGCCAGGATACTTGAACGTGACTTGCTTTGTGCCCCTCCAAACCATTATGCTAGCTTAAATACACTAAGGTTGGCACACATTCTCTCATCTTGAACCCGACTTATGTCTTCGCATTTGACACTTCTAAAAATTTCCTCCAAATAGTGTGTTCAAGATTTACATTGGCTTCTTTCTTTAACATCCGGCTTCACAACCCTATATGCGTGAAAGTAACACAAATGCACAAGTATTAGCACTAAAACCTGATAAAAGTAATGCTCACTATAAGGAAAGAACACTTCATATTCTTTTCACACAAGCACTTATCACGTGTGACCCGCAAGTGCACGGGTTTGTCGAAGTAATAAATCCAAGGTGAGTGGGTATCGTATCCATAGGGAATAGTGAATTAGAAACACAATAATTGATATTTAACTAGGATGAGAATGAATCAACTATGGTGTGAATAAGATTAATATGAAAAAGCTAAAAGAAATAGGAAAGGAAGGCACGATAGAATGAGAGGAAAGGCAATTGGTAGAAGTGGGGTACTCGGACAATGATCCCCCTAGGACTAATGTTTCAAGTGCAAGACCAACTATTATGTCTCCTAATTGACCCTTAATGACTCGTGGAAATCCTTAAACACAATGTCCCAAACCTAAGGTCAACCATGACTAACTCTACACTATGTCCCGGTGAAGAAATCGATCAATCTCAACACCTCACACTATGTAGAGTTGCAATACACTCTCGGGATTCCAAGTGATAAACCCTATTCTAATTTATAGATCTAACTCTTTGGTCCAGGCGAAAGACCCCTAGTCACAACTAAGCCATAGGTGCTAAAGTCACTTCAACATTTCACTCCGTTACCTGTGCAACTAAGGCCTCGTGGAGATTATCCCTTAGCTCATTCACTCTACTATGACCGCAAAAAACTCATGGAATGTGGAGGTAGGATAAATTACATCAGAGGGGAAAGGGGACGCTCCGCTACCTCTCGACTCACCCTCTCGACCCTCTCCAACCTTGTATTCTCTAACCCTCATGGTGTGTCACTGACACGTCCGAATATGCGTGTAAACCGCAAGTGTACGGGTGTCGAAGTAATAATTACCCCGGTGAGTGGGTAGTCGAATCCACAGGGAACGGAAGTATTAGTAATAACCACTTCTCAATTATCTAGTCGGAATCAATTAATATGATGAAGTGAACTAATTGCAAGCAAAGCAAACGAGTATGCAAGAAATAAAGTAGAAGAGTCTCAATCACTAAGGATGAGGTATTCGGGCAATGATCCCCCTAAGATCTTCCTTGAAGCTCAAGATTCACTAAATGCTCTACAATCGAGTCTAATGAGTCGAGGTAATCCAACGATAACCAATCCTTGTCTCCAAGCAAAAGGCACTAGTCCCCTACAAGGTCCCGTGGAGAAATCGACCAATCTCAACACCTCACACCCTATATGACCGCATTATGCTATAAGGAAACCTAAGAGTGAAACCGATTCCTAAATGTAGATCCAACCCCTAATTCCCGGCGAAAGGATCCTAACCCCCTACAAGGTCCCGGGCGGAGAAATCGAGCAATCTCACGCCTCACACCAAATATGGTTGCAAAGAGAATATGGAATACGGAGATAGGAAACACTCAATCGAAGGGGAAAGGGGACACTCCTCCATCTCAAGGCTCACCCTCTCAACCCTCTTTAATCTTGGAAATCTAACTCTAATGGAAACCTCTCACATCAAAGTATTAAATCATGCAATGTAAATCAACCACAAGGATTAACAACACTAGCAAGCAATTAAATCACAAGATTAAAACTCAAGACAACTCGGATTAACTTGAAGCATTAAGAGAATCAATTCAAAATATAAATCTTAGGGTTCACATGACCAAATACCCACTAGGGTTTAGCCCTCCATGGGCCTAGTTACAAAAACAATAATGGATACAATGAAAAAGCAATAAAACCCATAGAGAAAACCCCTCGACTCAGCGGATTGGCCTTGATTGGTAGTTCTACGCCTTGAAGGGTTCCTCTCGAAGCTAGGTCGCCAATGGCTCCCCAAGATGCTATGACGTCGAAGGAACCTATCAAAGTTGGTGAAGAACTCCTTCTCAATTGGCGAAGACCTTCTCCTCAAACCCCTAGCCGCCTCTCTCAATGTCTATGCTCAAAGCTCCGCAAAAGTCCCTTTAGAATCGGCCAAAAGGTGTATTTATAGCCTCACAACGCGTCTGTCACGTGCCCCCACGCGCCCGCGTGGGCTGCAGGAATTTCCACGCGGTCGCGCGGAATTTCGCGGCGCGTGAACGTGAATCGCCATGCATTCGCTACAACACTTTCGCTACGCTGATTTCCACAAACGCGATGATAAACAATCTCCTCTTAAGGCCACACGATCGGGCACACGATCATATGGTAGGCTATACGGCTTTTCCTTCATCAATGCGTCTTGAAAGGTCTTGAAATCTTTACAAAGAGGAGGAATGTGGAGACATGGCTGCCTTTGTGCCCTTCCATTAATAACTTGGCTTACAAAACTATGGAAGTTGGCACACATCTCCTCATAAACGAACTCCTCTTGTGTCTTCCAACTTGATTTGTACAAGAACTCCCAATATTATGCCATGATAGCCTATCTTCGCTACCTTTTGAAATCCTAATGCCTTCACAACCTATATGCATAAAAGAACACCTAATACACGAAATGAGACATAAACCGAATAAAATATGATGCTCAATGTATGTAAAACATGCATAAAAACATGTTCACTCAAGCACTTATCAGTCACTCATCCATAAAGGTTACTAAGATGGTGTCTGATAAGTGCTTGTGAGATATGAATACGAAGCATTTATTCCTTATGTTGAGCATTACTTTCCTCAGTTTTCTACATTAATATGTGTGTTTTTATGTTACTTTTACGCAGGTAGGGTTGTGAGGCCGAGTATGAAGGAAATGGGCCAATGTGGATCATAATGCACCTATTTTGGAGGAGATCTTGTTAAGGTTCAAACGCGAAGACATAGGTCAGGTGTGAGATGCTAGAGTGTGTGCCAACCTCGTCGCATTCGAGTGAGCACATCTATTTGGAGGGGCACAAAGGCACACCAATTACTGTAGCAACACTGTTCACAGCCGGCCGAGAAACCAGAGAAACAGAGAATCCACACGGGCGTGTGGAAATTATCCACGCCCTTGTGGAAATTCCACAGGGGCGTGTGACATCATACACGCCCGTGCAGTCGCCCGATTCCAGCCCTATTTAAAGCCGATTTCAGCCCCGATTTTGGTATTCTTTTCTCCATCTTTTCCCCAACTTGTGAGAGGACTTCGGCTAGGGTTTCGAGGGGTATTGGCCAAGGTTTTGGGGAAGTTTTACAGCTCCAACATCGTGATTCCATTAGAAAGAAGGTTGGTAGGGGAGCTTTGATCGAGGCGTATCCTATACCGGACGAAGGAATCTTTGGACGACGAGTAGAGGACTCTCCACAAGACCATCGACACGATCATCGAGGGGATTTCTTTTTGGAATCATTGCTTTTACATTCGGTTTCTTTGATTGTATTAAGCTCCATGGAGAGTTAAACCCCTAGTGGGTACTTGGATGATTGTGAACCCTAGGATGTATTCATTTCATTGAACTTCTTTATTATGCTTTCAATAAATTGATGTTTATTGTGAGTTCCAACCATGAATGCTTGATTGTATGAACATTTCCCCTAGAGTGACACTAGGGTTGAGAGTTCTTGTTGGTAACCTTGTGAGTGAGTGACACACCACTAGCGTTAGACAAAGCTAGGTTGGAGAGGGTTGAGAGGGTGAGTCGAGAGTGCAGGGAGCGTCCCCTTCCCCTCTGACGTGATAGATTCTACCTCCGTTCCTCGAGTTCTTTGCAGCCATAATGGAGTGAATGGTGTCGTGGGATGAACCTCCGCTGGGGCCTAGTTGCGCGTGCAATGGAGTGAAGCGTTGAGAGGATCTTAGTATCTAGGGCTTAATTGTGGCTAGGGACCTTCCATCTGCACCAAAGGGGTAGGTCTATATTTAGGAATAGATTTATCACTTGGAATCTCTAGAGCTCATTGCAACTCTATGCGAGTGCGAGGTGTTGAGATTGTTCGATTTCTCCTCCGGGACATGTATAGAGTTTGGCATAGTTGACCTTAGATTTGGGACTATGTATGTAAGGATTTCCACGACTCACCATTGCATTGATTAGGAAGCATAATAGAGAGTTCTTGTACTTGAAGTGATCATCCTAGGTGAAGCATTATCCGAGTACCCCATTCTTTATCGGTTGCCTTACCCTCTTCTTACTTTTGCTCTTTCACTTGTTGATTTTATTGTTGAGAATTGAATCAATTTCACACTTATCACTATTGATATTCCACATAGCTAAGAATCAAATTAAGTATTTTCACTCCCTACTCCCTGTGGATTCGACCCCGCTCACCCGGGATTATTACTTCGACAAGCCCGTGCACTTGCGGGATATAAGGAAGGGGACCTTGTCAAGTTTTTGGCACCATTGCCGGGGAGCTAGGCGTTTAGAGATACTTTGCACTTTGTTTTCTTAGCTATTTCACCACACATTCTATTCCATATCTTCTTATTCTATCATTTTTCTAATTTTTTTTTTCTTTTTCTTTGGTACAGCTCCAGGTTATGACCCGAGGGAATCCATCAATATTGATTGAAGGAGACCTTGAGCTTGAACGTACACTTCGAAGGAAAGGGAAAGAACATGTACAAGAACAGCCTAATCCAGCTGATTTGGAAGTAGAAGGATTTGACAACATGGCGGAACAGAATGAGCAATAACGGACACTATCCAATTATGCCAGACTTTCAGTGTTGGGGACACAATTGAGTATTGTGCGTCCCCCAATTACAGCTCAGAATTTCGAGCTAAAGACGGCGTTCATCCATATGCTGCAGTAGTCCACACAATTCAACGGTTTGGCCTATGAGGATCCAAACAGTCACATAGAGAGCTTCCTCGAGGTGTGTGACATGCTGAAGATTAATGGTGTGATGGACGATGCCATCAAATTGAGAGCCTTCCCATTTTCCTTAAAGGGGAAAGAAAAGCAGTGGAATGGATGATTGTTCAAACCTTCTACAATGGGTTGAATACAGGTACAAGGCAACTCTTGGATGCGGCGGCAGGAGGTACCTTAGGTAGCAAGACCCTGATGAGGCTCGTCAATTGATTGAGGAAATGGGGTTAAATAGCTACCCGTGGAACGCGAGGGAGAAGAAAAAGGTGGCCGGTCTCCATGAAATTGATGAGGTAACTTCATTGGCGGCCCAAGTGGAGAGTTTGAGTAAGAAGCTAGATCTTATAGCTTCAAATAGAGTTGCGGCCGTAACCAATTGCACCAGTTGTGGTGGAGGACATGCTCCTCCGATTGCCCAATCGTCATTGGTGATGTTTCTTCAGTTGAGAATGTCGACTTTGTAGGTAATGGAATGAGACCTCAAGGAAATCCATACAGCAACACCTACAATTCAGGTTGGAAGAATCATCCCAACTTTTCATGGAGTAATCAAGGACCACAGAAGACCATGGGGCCATCGGGGTTCCAACAACAACAACAAGCCCCTCTAGTGGAAAATAGAATTTCTGGCTTGGAAACCCGAATGACGGATTTGGAGAAGCACTTGGCTAGATTTGTTCAATCGGCAAATACAAGATTTGAATCAGTCGAGGCTACACTTCGCAATCACACCGCCTCCTTGCACAACCTTGAAAATCAAGTGGGGCAAATTGCGAAATCTCTTTCCGAAAGGCCACATGGAAGTTTACCAAGCAACACGGAAACCAACCCGAGAGAACATGTGAAGGCGATCGCTTTGAGAAGCGGTCGTGAGGTTGAAGGGAGGCTTCTGAGTGAGAAGCCGAAAGAACACGCACCCGAGGTAATAGAGGTTGACAAGGGAGCAAGCAAGGAGAAAGAGGTGGCACCCCCATCTTTCACGCCAAGAATCCCTTATCCCTCTAGATTGAAGAATGACCAAGGAGATGAATAGTATAAGAAGTTCTTGAGTTTGTTCAAGCAACTCCACATCAACATTCCTTTTTGTTGAGGCTTTGGCTCAAATACCTAAGTATGCGAAGTTCCTTAAAGATCTATTGACCAACAAGAGGAAATTGGAGGAGAGTGCTTCAGTGGTGCTTGATGCTTCATGTTCGGCGGTGTTACAAAAGAACATGCCGAACAAGAAGAAGGACCCAGGAAGCTTCATTATCCCGTGTAACATCGGCAACTTAGGTGAGGAAATGGCATTGGCGGATTCAGGAGCGAGTATCAATGTCATGCCATATACTTTCTTCCAAAAGCTAGGCTTGGGTGAGCCTAGGCCTACTCGGATGACTTTACAATTGGCGGACCGAACGGTAGGACATCCGAGAGGCATCATTGAAGACATACTTGTCAAGGTGGACAAGTATATCTTTCCGGTTGACTTTGTGGTGCTAGATGTTGATGAGGATGCAGATGTGCTCTTGGTACTTGGGAGACCGTTCTTGCGGACTTCCAAAGCATTGATTGACATGGACGGCGGAGAGCTCACGTTGAGTGTCGGAGACGATTAGCTAACTTACCGCCTTGCTGAAGCTATGCGGCATTCTCTCGATTTTGATGATACTTTGTATTTTCTAGACACTACTGATGTAATTGTTGATGAATATATACAGGAAATGTTCAACCCGGATCCGTATGAAGGTTTGTTCGACCAAGAGGCGAGCAATGAAGAAGTACTGATGCTTGGTTCGACTGGAGAGGAAACATCTACCCCGGGAATCTTGAAGAAGGTGCTCCGAAAAATGAAGAGGACTCGAAGATGTCACCGAAAACGCCCCAAGACTGTTGGTACATGAGCCAAAGGAGTTGGACGAACAATTGCTAGGTGGTCCAAAGCCCGATAGTACACCCTCTACCATCAAGAGACTTTGCTCATCATGCTTTCAAGTTATGGGTAAGAGGGCAACCTTCATTCATGAACCCCCGTGAGGTAAGAAAGATACGTTAAGGTTAGTGACGTTAAACAAGCGCTTCTTGGGAGGCAACCCAAGTGTTTACTGTTTTCGTACTTTTAGTTTAGTTTTTTTTTGTTGCATGAATAAATTGTTAAGTGTTGGTGTTTAAATTTTTGAGTGCTTGTGCTGCTATTTTATTGTGGGTTTTTAAAAGAATTCATTGTATGTTTTGTTGAGAATCGGCGAAGTTTGGTCGTTTGAGTTCTATTTTGTGTTTTTATCTGGTATATTTTACACAATAGGGCAGGCTCTGAGTGTGTAAACATGTTCAGGCTAGTTCTGCAGAGCCTGCAGGTTCTTCTAAGTCATCCAGAGAAAACACACGGGCGTGTGGAAATTCCACATGCCCGTGGGTGTGTACTGTGAACTCTTCCAGAGAGGGCACAGGGGCGTGCGGCCTCCCCGTGGATCGACCGATGATCGGCACACGCCCTGCGGGTAATTTCCACATGGGCGTGTGCCTTCCCGCAGAGTTGGGCGATTTTTCCCGAGAATACATGGGGGCGTAGATTCGCCTCGTGGGCGACTTTTGTGAACCACGCACGGGCGTGGGTAATTTCCGACACCCGCGCGAAACTCGCAGTTGCTCCCTCCATCCCGAGAAAACACAGGCTGCGGCCGCCCTCGTGAGTTGAGGTTCGGAATGCCCACGCCCGTGGGGAATTTTCGCACGGGCGTCTGGGCGACTTGATATTTTTCTCGGATAACCAGGGAAGCCACAGGGGCGTGCGTCTTCCCCTGTGGGTCTGACGCACGGGCGTGGGTATTTTCCGCATGCCCGTGGGAGATCGTTTTAAGTGAGTGAGAGTTTTTTTTCCGAGAGTGCACAGGGGCATGCATACGCCCCTGTGGAGCTTTTGAAGTGAGGCACACGGGGGTGGGGAATTTCCGTACGCCCGTGTGGATGCACAGAACGTCAAAAGTCGCGAGTTCTGTTTAAAAAGGGGATGATTTCTCTCCTTCTTCACGACTCCTTTTCCATTGAAAACACTCTCACAACATTCTCCGAATCCATTGCGCCAGTTTGGTGGGATTTTAGCAAGTTTTCCGGCCGGCTCTCTATTTTCTCATTTCTCTTCGTCGGTAAATTCATTTTCTTCATCTTCTTCATCAATTCATGATTTCTATTGATTAATCTAGTCAACAATGCCTCGTTTCTTTAATTGGAACAATGAATTCCGTTTAGAATGAAGTTAGAGATATTATTGAGTAGTATTTTTGGATTGATGATGCCTGGCCGTGCGGTTGTCACGCCCCGTGGATCCACATGGGCATGCGGAAATTCCACACGACCGTGTGGATTTCTACAGTATTATTTTATCGACTTGTTTGACCAATTTTGTTTAAAATTTTGCAGATCATGGCACCTAGGTCAATGAAGCAAACTGATAAGAGGCCACGTGAGTCATCCTCTGAGCTCGAGGGCATGCGATTTGCTATTCCCAAAAATCAGGCCCGTTATGAGCACTTATCGAGACTCCGCTTCGGACAGACTCGATTCCTGGACACGACTATATTACGATATCTTCAGTAGGGAGATGAGTTCGCTGAGGAGATTGAGGCACTTGTTTCAGAGGGGGGTTGGCGGCAGTTGTTGATAATTAGAGAGCCAGCTATCCAAGAGTTTGCACTGGAGGTGCTCTCCTTGTTTGAGTTTGATACAGCGTATGCGAGCTTCAACAGTTTGGGCACCATTCAGTTCAGAGTGTTTGGACACCACCATAGTTTGAGCATTATGCAGTTCTCCACATTACTTGGCTTATACGAGGAGGTATTCACAGATTCTGAGGAGTACGCACAGTTACCAACTGATTATCCTGGAACCTTGACCCCGCAGAGAGCTTACAGAATGCTATACAGTCAGGGTAAGTACGAGCTTGGTGTTTCCAAGGCCACGTGCCTTTCCCGGCCAGCCTACAGATACTTGCACGCAATCATGAGTAGGTCAGTGAATGACCGTGGTGATAGTACTGGTGTCTTGAGCCGCCAGGAGTTGCTGTATTTGTACTCAATGGTAGAGCGCGTACCGATACACTTGGGGCACATCTTGGCTGATTACATCATGCATCAGGGACAGTACACTAGACGTGGAGCGATCTTCTCGGGTCCTTACATTACGAGATTAGTGCTGGGCATGGGTCTCGTGGATTCGATTCGCGGGGCCGAGAAAACGAGTGTACCGGCTCCCCTGGGTCTAGAGACGATGCGGTTGATGGGTATGGTCCGCAGGGTTCGGACAGGGGTTTTTACATTAGTTCTACCAGCCCCAGAGATAGCTGAGGATGAGGATGATGACGCCGGAGCATCTCAGCCCACCCCCGAGCCTCAGCCCGCATCGATGGACACCGAGGCACCTCCAGCGGCCGAGGAACCACCTCCTGTGCGTATGTTTTCACCTTCTCGAGCCAATGATCGCTTGGAGAGGCTCGAGAATGCTATAGGAGTGGTCCGAGCCGAGGTCGCCGAGATTAGGACTATGCAAGCCACTCAGTACATAGAGTTCATGGCACGTTTCGACATATTACAGCAGATCCTAGAGCGAGACGTTGCCTCATCATTCGTCCTGCAGCCGAGGACTCTTCAGGCACCGCCAGTACCTCCAACACCTCCATCCTCGACCCCAGCACCAGAGGACCCACCATGTGCTTCCACTTCCGCAGCAGCAGCACAGGAGCCTGAGCGCAGCACCGACACTTGACTTCTTCCTCTTTACTTTCATGCATTTTACTTTATCTTATTTTCTTATTTTTAGACTTGTTCACTCAGAAAGGACTTTCCTTCTGATTTTATGTTATTTTGCATTATCGAGCTATATTCATTGCTTCATCTTTTATACACTCGAGTTATTTTTGTTTTTCTTGAGCTTTACTGAACCCCCTCGTGTATGCGTGCAGATGGTCTTGTCTTCTTGGAAATTGAGACTTAGTCATGGGCATAGCCAAGGTGCTTTGGCACTTGGCCGTGCGAGCTTCACAACCCATTGGAACACTACTTCCAATGAATTAGCTCCATCAAACGCAACACTAGGAGTCAGGGGAGTATTGTTTTGATTGCTTCTCCCACATATATTTTTCATTGTTACATTATGAGTGAGCTTGCATGTCTACATTGAGGACAATGTACAACTTAAGTGTGGGGGGGAGTTTCATAGTGCACACTTCATTTCTATTGTTCTTGATTGATATATGCTCACATAGCCAATGGCGGTTCACCCTAGTTGCAATGATTGCATTCTTAAGTTTAGGAAAATTGTTAACATTGAATGTTTTCATGCTCTAGTTCTTGCTTGAATTTTTAGGAATTTTTGCCCGATTTACAGTTAGTGCACTACTCACTCTTTGAACTCTATTGGAAACTCATGTTCGATGTTAAAGGGACTAGTTAGGGTTATTTTCTTGTGTTAAAAAAAAATGAAAAAAAAATTGAAAAGAAGGAACAAAATAGTTTTATTATTTAGTTGTGCTATTGGGTGGAAAGAGCTACCACCTATGAAGTATGAAGCTACTCTCATAAGTCGGATACTAGTTATGCCCTAATGAGAGAAAGAGCTATCTCATAGGATGAGTGAAAGCTACCACCCGGGTAGAAAGAGCTACCACCTCAAAAGTGTGAAAGCCACCTTAGCGGCCGCTTTGGAAAGGGCTACCTTAGAGGATGTGTAAAGCTACTACCATCTTCAAAAATTTTTATCACTTGTGTAGATAAATAAGTCCCTTGCACTTAGAACTTTTAGGAGTATAACTTGGGGTGTTTTGAGTGAGTTCACACACTTACACGAAATTCGGGTTTGTTATCCTTTTTGGTTCAAGTTTTTAGCTAGAGCATTGATTTTTTCGTATTTAGTGTTGAAATTTCCCTTACTTGTAGAATGCTATCTTTTGTATACTTTGGTGAACCTAAGGCCAAGCACTTTCAATATTTTCTTCACGGATGCACAGAATGTTTTAATGTTTGCTTGAGGACAAGCAAAAGCTTAAGTGTGGGGGAGTTTGATAAGTGCTTGTGTGATATGAATGCGAAGCGTTTATTCCTTATGTTGAGCATTACTTTCCTCAGTTTTCTACATTAATATGTGTGTTTTTATGTTACTTTTACGCAGGTAGGGTTGTGAGGCCGAGTATGAAGGAAATGGGCCAATGTGGATCATAATGCACCTATTTTGGAGGAGATCTTGTTAAGGTTCAAACGCGAAGACATAGGTCAGGTGTGAGATGCTAGAGTGTGTGCCAACCTCCTCGCATTCGAGTAAGCACATCTATTTGGAGGGACACAAAGGCAGTCATGCTCGAGCATTCCGACTTATGCATATATGAACAAGAGCCCCGCCAACATATACATCATTAAAGAAGCAAGTGATTCACGACGTGAATGTGTGCCCGTTTGCGTTACCCCGATGAAAGTATGGAATTGGGAAGTTAATCGGGTCGAAGGCTGTAGCCGAGCATTGTAGCGTCAATGTACCAAATACTGTAGCAACATTGTTCACAGCCGGCCGAGAAACCAGAGAAACAGAGAATCCACACTGGCGTGTGGAAATTATCCACGCCCGTGTGGAAATTCCACAGGGGCGTGTGACATCATACACGCCCGTGCAGTCGCCCGATTCCAGCCCTATTTAAAGCCGATTTTAGCCCCGATTTTGGTATTCTTGTCTCCATCTTTTCCCCAACTTGTGAGAGGACTTCGGCTAGGGTTTCGAGCGGTATTGGCCAAGGTTTTGGGGAAGTTCTACGGCTCCGACATCGTGATTCCATTAGGAAGAAGGTTGGTAGGGGAGCTTCGATCGAGGCGTATCCTATACCGGACGAAGGAATCTTTGGACGACGAGTAGAGGACTCTCCACAAGACTATCGACACGATCATCGAGGGGATTTCTTTATGGATTCATTGCTTTTACATTCGGTTTCTTTGATTGTATTAAGCTCCATGGAGAGCTAAACCCTTAGTGGGTACTTGGATGATTGTGAACCCTAGGATGTATTCGTTTCATTGAACTTCTTTATTATGCTTTCAATAAATTGATGTTTATTGTGAGTTCCAACCATGAATGCTTGATTGTATGAACATTTCCCCTAGAGTGACACTAGGGTTGAGAGTTCTTGTTGGTAACCTTGTGAGTGAGTGACACAGCACTAGCGTTAGACAAAGCTAGGTTGGAGAGGGTTGAGAGGGTGAGTTGAGAGGTACAGGAGCGTCCCCTTTCCCCTCTGACGTGATAGATTCTACCTCCGTTCCTCGAGTTCTTTGCAGCCATAATGGAGTGAATGGTGTCAGGGATGAACCTCCGCTGGGGCCTAGTTGCGCGTGCAATGGAGTGAAGCGTTGAGAGGATCTTAGTATCTAGGGCTTAATTGTGGCTAGGGACCTTCCATCTGGACCAAAGGGGTAGGTCCATATTTAGGAAGAGATTTATAACTTGGAATCTCTAGAGCTCATTGCAACTCTATGCGAGTGCGAGGTGTTGAGATTGTTCGATTTCTCTTCCGGGACATGTATAGAGTTAGGCATAGTTGACCTTAGATTTGGGACTATGTATGTAAGGATTTTCACGACTCACCATTGCATTGATTAGGAAGCATAATAGAGAGTTCTTGTACTTGAAGTGATCATCCTAGGTGAAGCATTATCCAAGTACCCCATTCTTTATCGATTGCCTTACCCTCTTCTTACTTTTGCTCTTTCACTTGTTGTTTTTATTGTTGAGAATTGAATCAATTTCACACTTATCACTATTGATATTCCACATAGCTAAGAATCAAATTAAGTATTTTCACTCCCTACTCCCTGTGGATTCGACCCCGCTCACCCGGGATTATTACTTCGACAAGCCCGTGCACTTGCGGGATGTAAGCAAGTGGACCTTGTCAGTGTCTCAACTCTAGTGTCACTCTAAGGGAGAAATCATTCAACAAGCATTCAAGACTAGAACTCAATTAGAAACCTCAATTAAGGAAAGCATAATAAAAGGTCAATGAAACAAAATGCATCCTAGGGTTTACAAAATCCAAGTACCCACAAGGAGTTTTAGCTCTCCATGGAGCAAGATACAACCAATAATGAAATCAAAAGTAAAAACATGTAATCAATAGTAAAACCCCCTCGGTATTCATGTCGATGGTCTTGTGGAGTGGCCTTGTCCTCTCCAAAGGTCCCCATGTCAAGCCTAGGGCACACCTCGCCAGATCGGTGCCGACGAAAGCTCCCCTAATACCTATCTTCCAAGAGAAAGGTGGTGTTGAAGCCATAGAACCACTCCAAAAGCCTTGCCAAAGCCTCTCTAAACCCTAGCCGCCAGCCTTTCAATAGTTGGAGAAAAGATAGAAAAAATGATGCTGAAATCAGGTTAAAAAATGGCTTTAAATAGGCTGGAATCGGCCATCCACACGAGCCTATGTGGATGTTCCACACGCCCTTGTAGAATTTCCACACGCCCATGTGGATTCTCTAGAATTCTAATTTTCAGCTGGCTGTGAACAGTTACTGCTACAGTAAATTGGTATATTGACATACTGCAATACCTACTATAGTACCCTTGCCAAAAACACTCCCGAATCCACTTTTTCATTGAGGCAACATAAACGGGCACATGTTTATGCCATAGATCACGTTGCTTTTTCAATAAACGGGTTCATCGGTGAAGATCTTGCTATCATTACACAAGTTGGGATACGCAAATGTAACTGCCTTCGTGCCCCTCCAACTAATTGTAATGACTTGAATACATGGAGGTTGGCACACATTCATGTATCTTAGGGCTCCACTTGTGTCTTCGCATTTGTTCCTTCCAAAATTCCACCAAATAGTGCGTTCACGATCTACTTTTGACTTCTTTTCTTAAAACTTAGCTTCACAACCCTAAATACGTAAAAGAACACAAATAAAATGTATTATAGCTTAAACTTGATAAAAGTAACACTCATCGTAAGGAAAGAACACTTCACATTCTTAACACACAAATACTTATCAATGATTATCCATACTTTCTATAATGTTTTGAGCCCAAGCGCAAAGCAACTAATTGATGCTTCAGTAGGAGGTACCTTAGGCTGTAAAACCCTAGAAGATGCTCGATAGCTCATTGAAGAAATGGTTGTAAACAATTATTAGTGGAATACATGAAACAAGAAGAAGGTAGCCGGACTTTATGAGATCAATGCAGTGACATCATTAGCAACCCAAGTTGAGTTCTTGAGGAAGAAGTTAGACACTCTAACTTCTCCTAGAATGGCAATAGTGATGAGTTGCACCGGGTCTGGTGAAGGATATGCTTCATCTAATTGCCCAATTGCTATTAGTGGTACAACTTAAGTGGAACATGTGGATTTTGTAGGAAATACAATGAGAGGTCAAGGAAATCCATATAGCAATACCTACAATCCGGGGTGGAGGAGCCACCTAAACCTTTCTTGGAGTAATCAAGAGTAAGAGAAGACTACGACACCACTCGGTTTCCAACAACAACAAGCTCCGAACATGGAGAATAGAGTTTTAGGGTTAGAGAGCAGGATGACTCATTTAAAGAAACATTTAACCAAGTTCATTCGATCTTCAGACACGAGATTTCAGTCGGTTAAAGCCACACTTCGCAATCACAGCACATCATTGCATAACTTTGAGAACCAAGTCGGTTAAATTGTGAAGTCACTTTTAAAAAGACCTCAAGCGAGCTTGCCTAGTAACACAGAGACAAATCCAAGAGAACAATTAAAGGCGATCACTTTCAGAAGTGGTCGTGAAGTTGAGAGTAAGCTTCCTACTGAAAAGATGATTATCGAGTCACCTAAATAAGTGGGGGTTGAGGAAAGAGCTAAAGAGAAGGATGTGGCACCACCACCTTAAAAACCAAAAAATTCCTTATCCTTAAAGGTTGAAGAATGACCAAAATGATGAGAAATACAAGAAGTTTTTAGGTCTATCGAAGCAGTTGCACATCAACATCCTATTTGCGGAGGCGTTGTTTCAAATGCCTCACTGTGCAAAGTTCCTTAAAGGCCTCTTCACCAACAAGAAGAAGTTAGAGGAAAGTGCATCTGTAATCCTAGATGCTTCATATTCAACGGTGTTGTAAAAGAATATGCCGAACAAGACGAAAGCCCCCGGTAGATTCATCATTCCATGCGACATTGGTAATTTGGGTGAAGAGAAGGCATTGGCATACTTAGTGGCTAGCATCAATGTCATGCCTTATACATTCTTTCAGAAGCTAGGTTTGGGAGAACCTAGACCCAACTCGGATGATACTTCAGTTGGCCGACAGATCATTTAGACATCCGAGCAGTATCATTGAGGATGTTCTTCTGAAAATTGACAAGTATATCTTTCCTACGGACTTTGTGCTGTTAGATGTTGATGAGGATGTCAAGATTCCATTGATTCTTGGGAGGCCATTCTTGCGTACTTCCAAAGCTCTCATTGACATGGACGTTAGGAAATTGACACTATGAGTTGGAGACGACAAGCTAACATATTGCCTTGCCGAAATCATGCGACATTCTCTTGATTTTGATGATATTTTATATCTTCTTGACATTACTAATGAGTTGATTGATGACTATGTGCAAGAAATATTGTGTCCGGACCCATTAGAGTGGTGGTTAGACCAAGAAACAGAGAATGAAGAAATTTCATCTCTTGGTTTAGTGGACAAAGCGCAACCTACTCCTAAAGTAATGAAGAGGATGATCCAAAAGGTAAAATGGACAAAGGAGACATCACAAGAAGCACATCAATGATAGTGGAGATAAGCATTCATGAAGTAAGGGTGACACACCCTTGTGTGGTAATAAACTCAGTCACTCCCCCTCTAACTTGCAAAAATTATGTTCATCATGCTTTTAAGTTGTAGGTAAGAGTGCAACTTTCCATCATGAACCCAACTGAGGTAAGTGCAGGCATGTTAAGTTTAGTGACGTTAAATAAACGCTTCTTGGGAGGCAACCCAAGTCTTTACTACTTTTTTAGGTCTTAGTTTAGTTCTTGCATGAATAAAAGCTTTAGTGTTGATGTTTTGATCGTAATATGCTATTGTTATATTTTTCTTGTGTATCATTGTTGTTTTATTATGCTTTTTTGTGATTGGCAAAGTTTTATGTCATTTGAGCATGTTTTCATGGGTCTCTAGTTAGATTTTCATCATATATGTAGTCTCTGTATAATATATTGGTGTGCAGACTTGTTTTGCAGAGTCTACAGATTTTTCTGAGTAATTCAGAGAAGACACACGGCCATGTAGGATTTCCACACAGGTGTGTGTTTTAGTTCAGAGCTCATCTTATCCATCCCAAGTGACCCTGTGAAAGCATATGCCCGTGTGGAATTTCCACAAGGGCTTGTGAATCTCTGCAGAGAAATGTTTTTCCATCCCAAGAAGATAAAGAGGCATGTGGCTGCCCCTGTTAGCCCCCTGTGAATCCACACGCCCATGTGGAATTTCGACAGGTGCGTGTGGAACACTTAGAAAAATTTTTGGGAGAGTAGAGTGGCCATAGAGGCATGTGGGTGCCCCTATGGGTTGGGTACATGGGTGTGGGTAATTTCTACATTCCTGTGTGGATTCGTTCAGAGGCCAAAGTGGCCATCCTGAGAGCACACAGGGGCGTGTGGATTCCCTTGTGAAGATCCCTTGTGGAGCCACACGGGCATGGATAATTTAATTTCCACACGCCCGTGTGGATGTGTAGACCTCCAAGAGCTGTGACTTTTCTTTAAATCCACTCGCGTCTCTTCACTCTTAAACACCTCCACACTCAAAGAACGCATCTTCTCATCTTCTCAACCTGCTCTTCATATATTTAAAGGGTTTGTGGGTTGTTTCTGATCGTATTTCATTGTTTCGATCTTTTGTTCATCGGTAAGCTTATTCTTTCCCTTTTTCTTTCCCAATCTTTCCTTCTTTTGCTTAATGTCATCGATTTTGCATAGATTTCATAATTAAAATGCTTGTGAATGAATGTAGAAGGTATTTGAAAGCATTTGAAGTGATTTGTATGAGTTTTATGAATTGGTTTTTATGGTTTTTATAGAATTGGGTTTTTGTAGAATTGGTTTTTATGTAGAATTGGTTTTTATGGTTGATTGGATCAATTTCCTTTTAATTCTTGCAGGAATGACCCTAGATCGAAGAAAACAGCAGGCAAATGCTCATCGTAAGAAAGGAATACTTTGTATTACTAATGCACAAGCACTTATCAAACTCCCCCACACTTAAGCTTTTACTTGTCCTCAAGCAAAAATAAAACATTGGAGCATAGAAGGAGGGAATATTGAAAATTCTTGGCCTTAGGTTTACCAAAGCATGCAAGAGAAGCATTCTACAAGTAAGGGGAATTTCAACGCTAAATAGGAAAAAATTAATGCTCTAGCTAAAAGCTCAAATAAAAAAGGACAACAAACCCGAAATCGTGTAAGAGTGTGTAGACTCACTCAAGTCAACCTAACGTATACTCCTCAAAGTTCTAAGCCTAAGGTACTTATTTATATACAAAACAAAGCAAAGAGACGGTAGTGGCTTCACACATCGTCTAAGGTAGATCTTTCCAAAGCGGCCGCTAAGGTGACTTTCACACTTTCGAGGTGGTAGCTCTTTCTGCCGGAGTAGTAGTTTTCCCTCATTCCATGAGATAGCTCTTTCTCTCATTAGGTTTAACTAGTATCCCATTTATGAGAGTAGCTTCAAACTTCATAGGTGGTAGCTCTTTCCACCCCGAATGCACAACCAAAACAAACATATTTGTTTTAGCAAAAACAAAAAATTAACACAAGAAACAAAACTAAACAGTCCCTTAAACATCAAACTTTAGTTTCCACGAGGTTTCATGAGCAAGTAGTGCAACAAGTGTCAATGGGGCAAAAACTCCTAGAAATTCATATAAAAACTAGAGCATGAGAACATTCAATATTAAAAATTCTCCTAAACTTAAGAATACAACCATTGCAACTAAGGTGAACCGCCATTGGCTATGTGAGCATGTAATTTTAGTCAAAACTTGTGTAATGTACATGTGTAATGTGAATTCCCCCCGCCACCCCCCCAACACACACACACACTTAAGATGTGCATTGCCCTATATGTACGCATGCAAGCACAATAAAAAGTATAACATTCAAGATCATATGTGAAGGTGGGAAACTGAAACAATACTCCCTTAAACTCCTAATGGTACATTTGATGGAGCTATATTCCTTAAGAGTTAACTTCCAATGGGTTGTGGAGCACACACAGCCATGTGAAAATCACATTGACCGCGTTTATGACTAGTCCTCAATTTCCATACTCACAAGACCATCTACATGTATACACAAGGGGGATTCAGTAAAGCTCAACAAACAGAAAATAAAAACTCGAGTATATAAAGATATAGCAATGAAATACAACTCGAGACAACAAAAATGAAAGATAAACTCAGAAAGAAGACCCTTTCTGAGTAGTAAAAGTCCAAAATAAAATATGGAAAATAAAATATAAAAACATAAAGAACTAAAAGAAGGACGCATCAAGCGTCGGTGTCCTTTGTGGTCTCTGCTAGTGCTATTGCTGGTGCTTGTGAAGAAGGTGGATCAACTGTTGCTGTTACTGGTGATGGTGGTGCTGGGGATGCCTGAGGAGTCTGGGGTCTCATAACAAATGGAGATGTCGCATCTCGCTAGAGGATTTGCTGTAAAATTTCAGGATGGCCCATAACCTCATAATGGTTCGCAGCTTGTATCGCGTGAACCTCAACAATCTCAGTCCGAAGTACCCCTACAGCACTCTCGAGCCTCTCTAAACAATCATAGGCTCAAGATGTAAAAACATGCACTCTGGAGGCGGCTCATGTGCTGCAGGTGGTGCTTCTATCTCCATTTGCTCGGGCTGAGGCTTGGGAACAGGTTGAGATCCCTCAACTGCATGACCCTCAATCTCGGCTGGCTCTAGTGGGGGTATGTTCATCACATAAACTCCATCTCTGTAGCCTCAAATCATGCCCATGAGTCACATAGTCTCCAAGCCGAGGGGTGCGGGCACCATAATGGCACACCCTTTGTGTGTGACCCACACGTGTACAGGTTTGTCAAGGTAATAATACCCCGGTAAGTGGGTAGTCGAATCCATAGGGAATAGTGATCAGAAACACAAAGATTGCTATTTAACTAAAGTGAAAATGAATCTATAGTGGTGTGAACAAAATTAATATGAAAGGAACTAAAGAAAATAACAAAGAGAGGCACAAAAAAATGAGAGAGTGGGGCACTCGGACATTACTCTCCCTAGGATTATTGCTTCAAATGCAAGACCAACTATTATGTCTCGTAACTGATGTTTAATGACTTGTAAAAATCCTAAAATACACTGACCCAAACATATGGTCAACCGTGACTAACTCTACACTATGTCACAGTGGAGAAATCAATCAGTCTAAACATCTAACACTGTGTACAGTTGCAAGAAGCTCTATGGATTCCAAATGATAAATTGTATTGCCTAATATAGTTCTAACCTTTTGGTCCAGTCGAAAGACCCCTAGTCACAATTATGCCCCATCATTAAGGATTACTTCAATGCTTCACTCTGTTGCTCACGTAACTAAGCCCCAGTGGAGTTCCTCTCATAGCACTTCACTCTATTTTGACCACAAAGAACTCTTGGAACACAGAGGTAGGATTAATAACAATGAATGGGATAGGGGACTCTCCGCTACCTCTCGACTCAGCCTCTCGACCCTCTCTAATCTTACTTTGTCTAACCCTCATGGTGTGTCACTCAATCACAAAGACTACCAATGTAGAAACCCCCTATTATGCTTCCTAACTAATGCATTAATGAGTCATGGAGATCCTTTAATACATGGTCCCAAATCTAAGGATAACCATGCCTAACTCTATACATGTCTCGGAAGAGAAATTGAACAATCTCTCAACTTCGCACTCGTATAAAATTGCAATGAGTTCAAGGGATTCCAAGTGATAAATCCTCTTCCTATATGTAGACCTAATCCTTTGGTCCAGGCGGAAGGTTCCTAGCCATAATTAAGACCGAGATGCTAAAATCACTTCAACGCTTCTCTCCATTGCACTCGCAACTAAGCCGCAGAGGAAGGTCATCCCTTAGCCCATTCACTCTACTATAATGGCAAAGAACTCGAGGATTTGGAGGTAGAATTAATCACACCCTAGTGGAAAGGGGATGCTCTGCTACATATCAACTCACCCTCTCAACCTTCTCCAATCTAGCTTTGTCTAACTCTCATGGTGTGTCACTCACTCACAAGGGTTACCAACAAAAACTCTCAACACTATTGTCACTCTAAGGGAGTATTCATACAATCAATGCATTCTAGATTGGAACTCAATAAAAACATCAATTAATGAAAGCATAATAACAAGGTTCAATGAAATGAATACATCCAAGGGTTCACAATCCAAGTACACACTAGGGGGTTTAGCTCTCCATGGAGCTAATTACAATCAATGAAATCAAATGTAAAAGCAATAAATCCATAGAAAACCCCCTCGATAGTTATGATGATGGTCTTGTGGATAGTCCTCTACTGGTCCAAAGGTATCTTTGTCCTGCCTAAGATACACCTTCCCGGATCAGTGCTGACGAAAGCTATCCCACTAATCTTCTTCCAAATAAAGCATGATGTTGGAGCCATAGAATCTCTCCCAATCCTTAGCGAATACATCTCAAAACCCTAGCCGTAGCTCTTTCTCAAGTTGGGGAAAAGATAGAGAAAAGAATGCTGATTTCTGGGCTGAAATCGAACTTAAATAGGGCTGGAATCAGGAATCCACACACCCATGTGGGTGCCAGTGTGGATTTTTCACACGCCCATATGGATTCTCTAGTTTCATCCTTCTTCTGCCAGCTATGAACAATACCTGCTGCAATGATTAGCTACAGTGTTTGCTACAGTGTTTTGTTACAGTACCAGCCTGAAACACTCCTGAATACATGCTTTCATCGAGGTAACATAAACGGGCACACATTTACATCATAGATCGCTTTGCTTCTTCAATAACAAAGATATTGGTGGAGATCTTGCTATACATACACAAACCGGAATGCTTGAATGGGACTGCCCTTGTACCGCTCCAAATCAATGTGCTAACTTGAATACGAGGAGGTTGGCACACATTCCCACATTTCAAACCCGACTTATGTCTTTGCGTTTGAAACTTCTCAAGATTTCCTCCAAATGGTGAATTTATGATCCACATTGGCTTCTTTCTCTAATACACAGTCTCACAACCCTATCTACATGAAAGTAACATAAATACACACATATTAGTGTTAAAACCCGATAAAAGTAATGCTCATCATAAGGAAAGAACACTTCATATTCTTATCACAGAAGCACTTATCAAACTCCCCCACAATTAAGCTTTTGCTTGTCCTCAAGCAAAAATTAAAACATTATATGCATAGATGAAGAAAATATTGGAAGTGCTTGGCCTTAGGTTCACCAAATCATGCAAAGAGAGAATTCTATAAGTAAGGGAAATTTCAACACTAAATACGAAAAATCAATGCTCTACCTAAAAACTTGAATAAAAAAGTACAACAAACCCGAAATCTTAAAGCATACACGACCATGATGACAACAATACTCCCCTTACTCCTAATGTTGCATTTAATGGAGCTAATTCATTGGGAGTGGTGTTCCAATGGGTTGTAAAGCATACACGACCAAATGGCGAAGCACCTTGGCCTTGTCTATGACAAGTTCTCAATTCCCATGATGATAAGACCATCTCCACACATACACGAGGGGATTCAGTGAACTCAATAAAACAAAAACATCTCGAGTATACAAAAGATATAGCAATGAATACAACTCGAGACAAAAATAAAAGATAAACTCAGAAGGAAGATCCATTATGAGAGGTACAAGTTCGAAATAAAATACAGAAATGAAATAAGAACAAATGAAAGTAAAGACACATAAAGCGTCGGTGTCATGCTCGAGCTCCATTGCTTCTGCTCCTGATGATGATGTCGGTGCTGCAAAATGAATGAAGATTGGGCAAAGAAAAGAGAAAGAGAGGCTTACCGATGAAATGAGAGTGAAAGACTAGAAACGACCGGACAACTCAAGTGAAAACCCTCTAAATCGACGGTGCGAAATCGGGAAGGTGCAAGGATGTGTTCTCTAAATGTTGTGGAGTGAAAGTATGAAGAAACGCAAATACGTTTTAAAGAAAAACTAGCATTCTATACAACCACACGGGTGTGTGGAAATTACCCACGCCAGTGTGCCCGACCCACGTGGGGAAACGCACGTCCCTGTGGCTTCTCTGTCCAATCCGAAAAAAATTCACTAAGTGTTTGACACTCCCATGCAGAAATTACGCACAGGCGTCGATCATTACTAGGAAGTTCACAGGGGCATACGCAAGCCCCTGTGTCTTCTCAGGATGGAGGAGGACCTCTCTGCAGGAACCACATGGGTGTGTGGAAATTACCCACACCCGTGCGTTTATAGACGAGTCATCTACAGGGGCGAGTCCACGCCACTGTGTCTTCTCGGAAAAATTTTTTGAGTCTCTGCAGGGAAACACACGCTCATCTGGAAATGTTGTACGGGCATGGACCATCTTAAGGTCATTTACAGGGGCGAGTCCATGCACCTGTGCCATCTCTGGATGAGCTCTGAACAAAAATGCACGCCCATGCGAAAATTCCACACATGCATGTGTTTTCTCTGGACACTTAGAAAACTCTGCAAACTCTGCATTTTATTTATGAACATAACTATACACTCAAAATCTGCTTTACAAGGCAGCTTTAACCATAGTAAACAGGAAAAATATGCTCAAACGACAAAAATTCCTCGCCACAACAATAAAGAACATGATAACACCAATTAATCCACAAGAAAATCACTGCAAAGGCATTTAAAAATCAAGACACCAACACTCATGCTTTATTCATGCAAACACTAAACTAAAAACTAGGAAAACATTAATTGCTTGGGTTGCCTCCCAAGAAGCGCTTGTTTTACATCACTAAGCTTGACGTGCCTCTTCTTTACCTTATGGAGGCTTGAAAAGAGTATGTTCCTCCCGACTAGACATTGCATAACTACTTCCTTTAAACCAAAAATCTACTTGCCGTGGTGGAATATTTGTTGGAAAGTCCAACCATCTTACCTTTGGCGTCCAAGGAAACAATTTGGGTTGGGAATTGTCCAAGCTTAAGACAGGTGGGTCATTGGATGGCTTCAATCTCCTACCTGCATCTTCTGCAAAACCCAAAATCTCTTTCTTGCAATATATGAGTTGATCAATACCAAAGATAGGTGCTTGTTATATTACCTTAGGATTTACTTCTTCTTGCGTATTTTCAGCTTGAAAGGAACATGACACTAGCAAATCCCCTTGAAAATTTTCCCGCTCACAAGCACAATCTTAATTCACACAATCCAAAATCTCCTAAATGATATTCAACTTCTTTCTTTTCATTATCTGCACCAATGTACTCAATTTGCCCAACTTCTTGATTGTCGTTCACTATTACATCATTGCTACAAGGAACTTGAATTGCTTGCTCAAATACTTGTTGTTCCTGGGAGAGTGTGTCAAGTATCCCTCCTAATTGATGCTCAAGGTTTTCAAAGGAGGCTTTATGACATCTAAATGTGGTCTCGATATTTTGGACACGGACATCAGTCGCTTCCATAATATTAGCTAATACTTTTTGCAACTGAAGCGCATCCTCTCCAAGTAGCTCACCTTTTTGAATTTCACCTTGAGGTGCTTCCCAATATTGTCTATCATTATATCATAATGGGTTTGGGTAGTCCTCTTCAATTGGATGATATGTGCTGTAACATGGATTGCTTTGGTGTTGCGAAGTAACAATTATATCAACTTTTTTACTCAGAGCTTCAACTTGAGAATATATAATAATGAGCGAATAAATCATCATTTAAGTTCCTTGCAAGAAAGAGTAAGACATGACAAAAGAAAACAAATGATAATGATGGAAGAATAAGAAGGTATGAAATAGAATGAATGATAAATAGCTAAGAAACAAAGTGCAAAGTATCTCTAAATGCCTACTCCCCGGCAACGGCGGCAAAAACTTGACAATGCCGCTTGCGTATGTCCTGCAAGTGGACGGGTTTGTCGAAGTAATAAAATACCAGGTGAGTGGGTATCTTATCAACAGGGAGTAGGGAGTAAAAATACTTAAATTGTTTCTTAACTAAGTGAAATATGAATACTGATTTGTGTGACAAGATGTAATGCAAACAAAAGAAAAAAAAAAGACAAGAGAGAGAGCACAAGTAAAGGAGAGGTAAGGCAATCGATATAAATGGGATACTCGGATATTTATCCACCTAGGACAATCGTTTCAAATGCAAAAACCCTATATTATGCTTCCTAACTAATGCATTAATGAGTCATGGAGATCCTTTAATACATGGTCCCAAATCTAAGGTCAACCATGCCTAACCCTATACATGTCTCGGAGGAGAAATCGAATAATCTCTCAACCTCGTACTTATATAGAATTGTAATGAGTTCTAGGGATTCCAAATGATAAATCCTCTTCCTATATGTAGATCTAACCCTTTGGTCCAGGCGGACGGTCCCTAGCCACAATTAAGACCTAGATGCTAAAATCACTTCAACGCTTCACTCCATTGCACTCACAATTAAGCCCTAGCGGAGGGTCATCCCTTAGCCCATCACTCTACTATGACCGCAAAGAACTCGAGGAATTGGAGGTAGAATAAATCACACCGGAGGGGAAAGGGGGGCTCCGCTACCTCTCGCTTTACCCTTTCAACCCACTCCAATCTAGCTTTGTCTAACTCTCGTGGTGTGTCACTCACTCACAAGGGTTATCAACAAGAACTCTCAACAGTAGTGTCACTGTAAGGAAGTATTCATACAATCAATGCATTCAAGATTGGAATCAATAAAAACATCAATTACTAAAAGCATAATAACAAGGTTCAATGAAACGAATACATCCTAGGGTTCACAATCCAAGTACCCACTAGGGGGTTTAGCTCTCCATGGAGCTAATTACAATCAATGAAATCGAATGTAAAAACAATAAATCCATAGAAACCCTCTCGATAGTCATGATGATGGTCTTGCGAAGAGTCCTCTACATGTCCAAAGGTCCGTTTGTCCGGCCTAGGATACACCTCACCGGATCAGTGCCGATAAAGCTCTCCCACTAACATTCTTCCAGATGGAGCATGATGTCAGAGCCATAGAACCTCTACCAATCCCAAGGCAATGTCTCTCAAAACACTAGCCACAGCTCTCTCTCAAGTTGGGGAAAAGATGGAGAAAAGAATGTTGAAATCGGGGCTGAAATCGACCTTAAATAGGGCTGCAATTGGGAATCCACAGGCTCATGTGGGTGCAAGTGTGGATTTTTCACAAAGGCATGTGGATTCTCTGTTTTCATCCTTCTTCGGCCGACCATGAATACTACCTCCTACAATGTTTTGGTACAGTGTTTGCTATAGTGTCCTGCTACAGTACTGGCCTGAATCACTCTCGATTCCATGCTTTCATCAAGATAACATAACCGGCACACATTTACATCGTAGATCGCTTTGCTTCTTCAATAATAGACATGTTAGTGGAGATCTTGCTATATATGCACAAGCCAAAATGCTTGAATGTGACTGCCCTTGTACCTCTCCAAATCGTTGTGCTAACTTGAATACGAGGAGGTTGGCACACATTCCCACATTTCAAACCCGACTTATGTCTTTGCGTTTGAACCTTAACAAAATTCCTCCAAATGGTGCATTTACGATCTACATTGGCTTCTTTCTCTAATCCTCGGCCTCACAACCCTATCTGCATGAAAGTAACATAAATACACACATATTAGCATTAAAACCAAATAAAAGTAATGCTCATCTACATTTGGCTCCACAACCCTACATGCACAAAAGAACACAAAAACACATGCATTAACAATAAAATCTGAGAGAAGAAATGCTCATCGTAAGAAAGGAATACTTCATTATACTAATCCACAAGCACTTACCAAATAATCTTCGTAGCCACTCTGATCGCATCCAGGAGACCAATACCCATGATGAGTATTATGATATATGGGCTTAAGAAGATAACCCCAACTCTGGCATACTGGCCCTGGTGGTAAGAAGATAACCCCAACTCTGGCATACTAGCCCTGGTGGTGCAAGTACTCAGCCAGGATATGCCCCAAATGAATCAGCTCGCTCTACATCATGGAGTACAGATATAATAGCTCCTGTCTTCTCAGTACCCCTATATTGTCACAACACTCATTCACTAATCAACTGAGAACAGTGTGGATGTATCTGTATGCTAGCCGAGAAAGGCAAGTAGCCTTGGACACTCCTGGCTCATACTGGCCATGACCATAAAGTGTCCTATATGCTCTCTGAAGTGTTAAGCTACCCGGATAATCAGTCGGTAGCCGATTGTACTCCTCAGTATCTATAAACGGCTCATCATATTACCCGAGTTTGACTAAAAACTATGTAATGCTCATACTATAGTGATGTCTGAATGCTCTGAATAGATAATAATACCGGTCAAACTCGGAGGATGCTAACACCTCCAATGTCAGCAACTGAATGGCAGGCTCATAAATAGACAATAATCTGCGCAAACTGCTTGTGGTAAGGAGCTCCTCAACCTCATCGGCCATGTCATCAGTGAGCTGAATCTCTCTCAAAGCACCCACATCTAGAAGACATGTTTGTCCAAACTTCAACTTCGCCAACCTCTCAAAACGAGCCTGGTGCTCGGGAATCGCAAACTCCATGCGCTTTAGCTCAGGTGAGGGCTCTCTAGGACATTTGCCGGCAGCTTTCTTTGTCCTGGGAGCCATATATGCAAGTATTGAAAAGAAATTGATCAAATTCATTCAAAATAACTATACTTGAGAAATCCACACGGTCGTGTGGAAATTCTACATGCTCGTGTGGATTCATAGAACGTGAAAGCCGCACTGCCACTAGGCAATACACTCAAAAATACATCACAAATTCATTCTAAAATTCTCCTAAAACAAGCATCTATCATTTAAACATCAAAAGGAAACACATTTACCAATTTTAATGCAGTAAAATGAAGTATGGTGAAGAAAAGAGAGAATGAAAGTTTACCGATAAGATGAAGATGAAAACCTTGAATTCGGCCAGAAAATACGAGTAAAATCTCTCTAAATCAATGGTGCAAAGTTAGGAGAATGCAAGGATGCATTCACAAAGTGTTTGCTAGTGTGAAAATGAAAAGGTGAACAAGATTTAAAAAGAGAAATCAAGGACTTTTGAATTGTATACATCCACGCGGGCGTGTGGAAATTACCCACGCCCGTGTGACTCCACAAAAGAGCTTCACAAGGGCAGACACACACCCTTGTGTGCTCTTAAGACGGCATTCTTTGGCTCTAAATGCAACCACACGGGCATGAGGAAATTCCCCACGCATGTGTATCTGACCTACAGGGGCACCCACACCTTGAGGCTTCCCTGTCCATCTGAGAAATTTCTCTAAGTGTTGGATCTTCACAAGGCCATTCACAGGGCAGTCACATGCCTATGTGTCTTCTCGAGATGGAAGAGAACTCTCTGCAGAAAATCACATGGGCGTGTGGGTATTACCCACACCCATGTGTAGTTCATATGGTCAGACACACGCTCCTATATCTTCTCGAGATTGAGCTTTGAACTTCTGTAGAGAAACACAGAGCCATGTGACCATCACAAGGTCATTCACAGGGGTAGACACACGCCCCTGTGTCCTCTCGGGATGAGCTCTGAAGGAAAACACATACCTGTGTGGAATTTCCACACGGTTGTGTGTCTTCTTTGGATAACTTTGAAAAATTTACAGACTTTGCAGAAAATTTCTAAACATTTACATCTATTCAAAGCCTGCCTATATTATGCGAACTTAACCAGAGAGTCATGAAAAACAGGTTAATAGTAACTAACTGTACAATATGTCCCTCTGGAGAAATCAATCAGTCTCAACACCTCACATTGTGTATAGTTGCAAGAAGCTCTAGGGATTCCAAGTGATAAACCCTATTTCCTAATATAGGTCTAACTCTTTGGTCCAGGCGATGGTCTTGTGGAGTAGCCTCATCCTCTTCAAAGCTACGACAATGACACACCGCTTGCGTGTGACCCGCAAGTGCATGAGCTTGTCAAAGTAATAATACCCCGGTGAGTGGGTAGTCGAATCCACGGGGAATAGTGATCAGAAACACAAACATTGTTGTTTAACTAACGTGAAGATGAATCAATAGTGGTGTGAACAAAATCAATATGGAAAGAACTAAAGAAAATAAGAAAGGGAGGCTCAATATAATGAGAGCAAAGGAAATCGATAGAAAGTACGGCACTCGAACATTGCTCCCCCTAGGACTATTGTTCCAAGTGCAATACCAATCATTATACCTCCTAAATAATATCTAATAAGTCATGGAGATCCTTAAACACATGGTCCCAAAACTTAGGGTCAACCATGACGAACCCTATGCCCCGGTAGAGAAATCTCTCAGTCTTGATAACTCACACTGTGTTAGGTTGCTTTAGGTTCTAGGGATTCCAAGTGATAAACCCTATTCCTTAATATATATCTAACCCTTTGGTCCAGGAAAAAGATCCCTAATCACAATTAAGCCCCAGATACTAAGGATTACTTCAGCGCTTCACTCTATTGCTCGCGTAACTAAGCCCCAGCGGTGTTAGTCTCTAAGCACTTTGGTCTATTGTGACTGCAAAGAACTCTTGGAACTTGGTGGTAGGATAAATCACACCGAAGAGGAAAGGGGTACACTCCACTACCACTCGACTCACCCTTTCAACCCTCTCCAATCTAGCATTGTCTAATCCTCATGGTGTGTCACTCATCTACAAGGATTACCAAGATGGATTCTCAACCCTAGTGTCACTCTAAGGGAAAATCAACATAACATGCATTCAATATTAGAACTCAATTAAAAACATCAATTAAAGAAAACATAATAAAAGATCAAAGAAACAAAATCATCCTAGGTTGTACAAGTCCAAGCACCCACTAAAGGTTTAGCTCTCCATGAAGGCAAACACAATCAACAATGAAGTCAAAAGTAAAGAGATGCAATCCATGAATAAAACCCCCTTGGTATTCATGTCGATGGTCATGTGTAGTAGCCTCAGCCTCTTCAAAGGTTCCCTCATCAAGCCTAGGGCACATCTCGCCGAATCAATACCGGTGAAAGCTACCCCAATAACTATCTTTCGATGGAATGCGGTGTTGAAGGCCATAGAACCACTCTAACAACCTTGCCAAAGCCTCTCTAAACCATAGCTGCAAGACTTTCCAAAGTTGGGGAATAGATAGAGAAAAGATGGAAAAGAGAATCCTAAAATCGGTACAAGTCACGTCACTAGAAAGGGCTGGAATCAAGAATCTACATGGGTGTGGGAGAATTTCCACACGCCCATGTGAATCTGTAGAAAGTCTATTTTCAGTGGTCTATGAACAGTAACTGCTGAAATACTCCTGAATCCACACTATTCATCGAGGAGACACAAACGGGCACACGTCTATGCTGTAGATCGCACTGTATCTTCAAGTAAAAGCACATTTGATGGGAATCTTGCTAGCTTATCACAAGTCGGAACACATGAGTATGACCACCTTTGTGTCCCCTCCAATTTACATATTCCATCACCATAACAGAGGTTGGCACACACTCACATGTCTTTGAACACAACTTATGTCTTCTCGTGTGTCCATATTAAGATTCCATCAACATAATGCTTTTGCAATCTACTTTGGCTCCTTTCTTCTCTATTTGGCTCCACAACCCCATATATGCAAAAGAACACAAACACACGTATTAGCGATAAAACCTGATAAAAGTAATGATCATCGTAAGAAAAGAATACTTTATATTCTTAGTACACAAGCACTAATCAAACTCCCCCACGCTTAAATTTTTGCTTGTCCTCAAGCAAAAATAAAATATTGAAGCATAGAAGAAGAAATATTGAAAGTGCTTGGCCTTAAGTTCACCAAAGCATGCAATGGAAGCATTCTACAAGTAAGGGAAATTTCAACACTAAATACGAAAAATCATTGCTTTAGCTAAAAACTTGACTAAAAAAAAAAAACAATAAACCCGAAATCGTGTTAGTGTGTGTAAACTCACTCAAGTCAACCCAACTTATACTCCTCAAAGTTCTATGTATAAGGGGCTTATTTATCTATAAAACAATACAAAATAAAGAGATGGTAGTAGCTTCACACGTCGTCTATTGTAGCCCCGTCCCAAGCAGCCGCTAATGTGGCTTTCACACTTTCGAGATGGTAGCTCTTTCTATCGGTGTAGTATCTTTCACTCATCTCATGAGATACCTCTTTCTATCATTAGGGCAAACTAGTATCTCACTTATGAGAGTAGTTTCATACTTCATAGGTGGTAGCTCTTTCCACCCTAAATGCATAATTAAAACAAGTATTTTTCTCTTTTCATCATTTTTTTTTCATTTTCTTCTGCAAAATTAACACAAGTAAATGAAACTAAGTAGTCCCTTAAACATCAAACTTAAGTTTCCAAAAGGGTTTAATTAGCAAGTAGTGCAACATTGTCAATTGGGTAAAAATTCCTAGTAAATTCAAGTAAAAACTAGAGCATGAGAACATTCAATATTATAGATTCTCCTAAACTTAAGAATACAATCATTGCAACTAAGGTGAACCGCCATTAGATACATGAGCATGTATTTCAGTCATAACTTATGTAATGAACATGTGTAATATGAACTCCCCCCCCCCACACACTTAAGGTATACATTGCCCTCAATGTACGCAAGCGAGGACAATAGAATATAAGTCAATCAAAAGTATATGTGAAAGTGGGAAATTGAAACAATACTCCCCTAAACTCTGAATGGTATGTTTGAGACAATGCTCCCCGCAAGTGTACGGAGTTGTCGAAGTAATAAATCCCAGGTGAGTGGGGTATCGTATCTATAGGGAAAAGGGAATAAAAATACTTAATTTTCTTCTTAACTATATAAAAGATGAATAGTGATATGTGTGACAAGATTCAATTCTCAAAAGTAAAGCAACCCGAAAGAGAGCAAAAGTAAAGGAGAAGGTAAGCCAATCGATAAAGATGGGGTACCCGAGTATTGATCCACCTAGGAAAACCGTTTCAAGTGCAAGAACTCTCTATTATGCTTCCTAACTAATGCAATGGTGAGTCAAGGATTTCCTTTACCACATGGCCCTGAATCTAGTGTCACCAAGCCTAATCCTCTACATGTCCCGGAGGAGAGGTTGAATAACCTCTCAACCTCGCACTCGTAAGAAGGATTGCATTAGGCTCTGGGAATTCCAAGTGATAAATCTCTTCCAAATTGTAGACCTAACCCTTTGTTCCAGAAGAAAGGTCCCTAACCACAATTAAGCCCTAGATGCTAAAATCACCTCAACACTACACTCTGTTGCACTTGCAACTAAGCCCCAGCGAAGGATCATCCCTTAGTTCATTCGCTCTATTATGACTACAAAGAACTCAAGGAACAGAGGTAGAATTTATCACACTGAAGGGGAAAGGGGATACTCCTGTACCTCTCTACTCACCCTCTCAATCCTCTCCAATCAAACCTTGTCTAACTCTCATGGTGTGTCACTCACTCACAAGGGTTACCACGTGAACTCTCAACCTTAGTGTCACTCTAAGGGGATATTCAAACAATCAAGCATTCAAGATTGGAACTCACAATATCATCAATTAATTGAAAGCATAATAAAAAGATTCAATGAAACTAATACATCCTAGGGTTCACAAATACCCAAGTACCCACTAGGGGTTTAGGTCTCCATGGAGCACAATACAAACGATGATGAAATCAAAAGTAAAATAGAATAATCCATAGAAAAAACACCTCGATAGTCATGGCGATGGTCTTGTGCAGAGTCCTCTACTCGTCATAAGATCCCCTTGTCCAGTATAAGATACGCCTCGCCGAATCAATCCAATGGAGCCTCCCTTACCAACCTTCTTCCAAAGAGATGACGATGTTAGGGCCATAAAACCTCTCCAAATCTCTAGCCAATATCTCTCAAAACCCTAGCAGCAGCCCTCTCTCAAGTTGTGGAAAAGATGGAGAAAAGAATGTTAAAATCAGGGCTGAAATTGGCCTTAAATAGGGCTGGAATCGGGATTCCACACGTCCATATGGATATTCCACACGGGCCTATGGAATTAACGCATGGGCATGTGGAATTTCCACACGCCCGTGTGGCTCCTTTGTTTTGCTCTTTCTTTGGCCGGCTGTGAACAATACCTGCTACAGTGATTCACTATAGTGATTGTTACAGTACCTTGCTAAAGTAACAGCCCAAAATACTCCCGAATCCATGCTTTCATCGAGGTAACATAAACGGGCACACGTTCACGTCGTAGATCTTCTTGGTTCTTCAATAAATGGTCACATTGGTGGAGATCTTGTTAAATATGCACAAGCTGGAATACTAGGATGTAACTGCCTTCGTGCCCCTTGGAATAATTGCCTTAGCTCGAATACAAGGAGGCCGGCATACATTATAGCATTCTAAACCTTACTCATGTGTCCACATTTGAGCCTTCTCAAGATCTCCTCCAAATAATGCGTAAAATGATCTACAATGGCTTCTTTCATAAATAATCGGCCTCACAACCCAACCTGCATAAAAGTACATAAATACACACGTATTTGCACTAATACCTGACAAAAGTAATGCTCATCAAAAGGAAAGAACGCTTCACATTCTTATCACACAAGTACTTATTAGTTTGATGGAGCTATATTCATTGAGAGTTGAGTCTCAATGGGTTGTAGAGCACACACGGGCATAAGACCATTTCTATGACTAGTTCCTGAAAATTCCTTACTCACAAGACCATCTGCACGTATACACAAGGGGTTCGGTGAAGCTCAACGAAAATAAAAACAACTTGAGTATATAAAGATAAAGCAATGAAATGCAACTTGAAATAAAAATAAAAGATAAACTCAGAAAGAGAATACCCATCATACGCAAGGTCTCCAGGCTAAGGGGTGCAGGTATGATAGTCTTCTCAGCCCCTCTGATGGAGTCCAATATGCCCATAACGATGATGAGTCTGGTAATGTACGGGCCTGAGAAAATAACTCTAATCCTGGTGTACTGACCTTGATGCCTCAGATACTCTGCTACAATGTGCCTAAGATGGAGTGGCCTGTTGTGAACCATCGAATAGAGGTATAACAGCTCTTGCCAGCTCAAAACACCGGTATCATCACCACGGCCTTTCACTGACCTGCTCAGGATGGCATGAATATAGCAGTATACAGGTCAGGAAAGACACGTGGCCTTAGACACCCCAGGCTCATACTGTCCCTGTGCACACAACGCTTTGTATACACGCTACGACGTAAAGCTACTGATATAGTCTGTAGGCAGCTGCTCGTAATCCTCTTTGTCAGTGAATACTTCATAATAGAGTCCTTGTCTGACCTAAAATTGAGTGATGCTCATACTATATTAATGTCCAAATGCTTTGAACTACATAGAGTCAATACTATCAAATCGGGAATAAAATCTGTCAAACTCGAATGAAGCTAGCACCTCTAAAGAGAGCAGCCGAATAGCTGGCACTCGGATCAATAATAACCTCCTCCAGCTTCACATAGAAAGCAGCTCCTCTACCTCATCAGCCATATCATAGGCTAACTGCACCTCCCTAAGTGAACTCAAGTTCGGGACTCATGTCTGCCTAAACTTGAGCTTTGATAACCACTTAAGCCCAGCCTGGTGAAAGTATTGAAAAGAAAATTTATCAAATGAACTCACAGAACAACACTGCGTGATTCCACACGCCCGTGTGGATCCACAGGGCATAAAAACTGCATGGCCTCTAGTAATATACTCCAAAATACATCAAAAATTCATTCCAAAATGCTTCTATAACATGAATCTATCATTTAGACATGAAAATGAAGCACATTTACTGGATTCAATCGAATATAATCAAGTATGGTGAAGAAAAGAGAGGAAAAGGGTTTACCAACAAGATGAAGATAGAAAACATCAAATCGGCCGGAAAACTAGAGTAGAATCCCTCTAAAACGATGGTCTGATGTCGGGAGAGTGCGAGAGAGCATTATTTCAGTGTGAAGAAGTGTAAAAATGAAAAGGCGAACAAGATTTATAAAGAAAACTCGCAGCCTTTGGCGTTATGTACATCCACAAGGGCGTGTGGAAATTACATACGCCTGTGTGGCTCCATAGGAGAGCTTCACAGGAGCAGACACACGCCCCTGTGTGCTCTTAGGATAACACTCTAAACCTCTGAACGCATCCACTTGGACGTGTGAAAATTACACACACCAGTGTGCCCGACCTAAAGGACACCCACACGCCCCTGTGGCTTCTCTGTCGATCAGAGAAATTCTTCTAAGTGTTTCACACGCCCCAGTGAAAATTCCACACGAGCACGTGGATCTTCACAGGGGTACTCACCGGGGCATCCACACGTCCGATGCCTTATCGGGATGGCGAGGTCTTCTATGCAGGAAATCACATGGCGTGTTGAAATTACCCATGCCCATGTGTATTACATAAGGTTTGACACATGGGCAGACACATGCCCCTGTGTCTTCTCCGGATAGAGCTCTGAACATCTGCAGAGAAACACACTCTCGTGTGTACATGCCATACGGGTGTGTGACCATCACAAGGTCATTCATAGGGGCAGACACACGCCCCTATGTCCTCTCGTGATGAGCTTTGAATGAAAATACACACCCGTGTGGAATTTTCCCATGGCCATGTGTCTTCTCAGGATGACTTAGAAAAAATTATGCAGGCTCTGTTGAAAATTTTTGAACATCTATACATACTCAGAGCATGCCTCTACAATGCAACATTAACCAGAGAAACATGAGAAATATGCTCAAATGACAATGCCCCTTGTGTATGTTCGGCAAGTGCACAGGTTTGTCAAAGTAATAAAATCCCAAGTGAGTGGGCATCGTATCCACAGGGAATAGGGAGTAAAAATACTTAAATTGTTTCTTAACTAAGCGAAATATGGATAGTGATTTGTGTGACAAGATGTAATGCATACAAAAGTAAAAAAGACAAAAGAGATAGCACAAGTAAAAGAGATGTAAGGCAATCGATATAAATTGGGTACTCGGATATTGATCCACCTAGGACAATCATTTAAAGTGCAAAACCCCTCTATTATGCTTCCTAACAAATACATTAATGAGTCATGGAGATCCTTTAATACATGGTCCCAAATCTAAGGTCAACCATGCCTAAGCCTATACATGTCCCCAAGGAGAAATTGAACAATCTCTCAACCTCACACTCGTATAGAATTGCAATGAGTTCTAGGTATTCCAAGTGATAAATCCTCTTCCTATATGTAGACCTAACCCTTTGGTCTAGGCGGAAGGTCCCTAGTCACAATTAAGCCCTAGATGCTAAAATCACTTCAACGCTTCATTCCAATACACTCGTAACTAAGCCCCAGAGGAAGGTCATCCCTTAGCCCATTCACTCTACTATGACCGCAAAGAACTCGAGGAATTTGAGGTAGAATAAATCACACCAGAGGAGAAAAGGGACGCTCCGCTACCTCTTGACTCACGCTCTCAACCCTCTCCAATCTAGCTTTGTCTAACTCTCGTGGTGTGTCACTCACTCACAAGGGTTACCAACAAGAATTCTCAACCCTAGTGTCACTCTAAGAGAGTATTCATACAATCAATGCATTCAAGATTGGAACTCAATAAAAACATCAATTACTGAATGTATAATAACAATTTTCAATGAAACGAATACATCCTAGGGTTCGCAATCCAGATACCCACTATGGGGTTTAGCTCTACATGGAGCTAATTACAATCATTGAAATCGAATGTAAAAGCAATAAATCCATAGAAAACCCCCTCGATAGTCATGATGATGGTCTTATGGAGAGTCCTCTACTCATCCAAAGGTCACTTTGTCCGGCCTAAGATACACTTCGTCGGATCCGTGTCGACGAAAGCTCTCCCACTAACCTTCTTCCAAATAGAGCGTGAAGTCAGAGCCCTAGAACCTCTCCCAATCCCTAGCCAATACCTTTCAAAACTCTAGCCGCAGCCCTCTCTCAAGTTGGGGAAAAAAATTGGAGAAAAGAATTCCTCAGCCCTCTCTCAAGTTCGGGAATCCACACGCCCATGTGGGTGCCATTGTGGATTTTTCACACGGGCGTGTGGAATCTCCACATGCCCGAGTGGATTCGCTGTTTTCATCCTTCTTCGCCCAATAGTGAATAGTACCTATTGTAATGTTTTGCTATAGTGTTTGCTACAATACCGGTCCGAAACACTCCCGAATCCATGCATTCATCAAGGTAACGTAAACGGGCACACGTTTAGGTTATAGATCGCTTTGCTTCTTCAATAATGGACATATTGGTGAAAATCTAGCTATATATACACAAGCCAGAATGCTTGAATGTGATTGTCCTTGTGCCCCTCCAAATCATTGTGCTAACTTGAATACGAGGAGGTTGGCACACATTCCCGCATTTCAAACCCGACTTATGTCTTTGTGTTTGAACCTTCTCAAGATTTCATCAAAATGGTGCATTTACGATCCATATTGGCTTCTTTCTCTAATACTCGGCCTCACAACCCTATCTGCATGAAAGTAACATAAATACATACATATTAGAGTTAAACCCCAATGAAAGTAATACTCATCATAAGGAAAGAACACTTCGTATTCTTATCACACAAGCACTTGTCATCAAACGACCAAGAAACTTAGCCACACCCCAATTAAACACACAATAACACCAATGATCCACAAGAAATCACAACAGTAGCATGTAAAAGATCAAGACACCAATCACTTAAGCTCTTATTCATGCAAGTTCTAAATTAAAAACTAGAAAAATCTTAAAGACTTGGGTTGCCTCCCAAGAAGCGCTTGTTTAATGTAACTAATCTTGACGTAGCTCTCCTTACCTCATAGGGGCTTATAGATGAAAGTTTTCCTCTTACCCATAACTGGAAAGCATGATAAATATAATCTTTTAAGGGTAGAGGAGGAGTTATTGAGCATGTTACCAAATGAGGGTTTGTCACCCTCACTCCATTCTTGTACATCCCCATTAGCCTTGGGGCATTTCTTGTGGCATCTTCTTGCTCGCTTCATCTTTCGGAGCACCTTTTTCATGATCCTCGGATAGATGGTACTTTTTCCTCTAAACCAAGCATCAAGACTTCTTCATTTTCCACTTCTTGGTCTAGCACTCCTTTACAAGGGTCCGGATTCATCATTTCCATCAATTAGTTCATCAGTAGTGTTAAGAAAGTAAAGAGTATCATCAATGTCAAGGGAATGTCACATGGCTTCAGTGAGGTGGTATGTTAACTTGTCGTTGCCAACCCAGTATCAACTCTCCTCCTTCTCTTTGTTAGTTCTCGTCAACCTCAAAGACCTCGGGTGGTTCAACATTGGCCTTCTCACATAGAAGCCAATCTTCAACCTTACGACCACTTTTCAAAGTGATCACTTTGAGATGTTCTCTCAGATTGGTTACCATTGTTGCTAGGTAAACTTCCTTGAGGTCTCTCTGATATAGACTTTGCAATTTGGCCCACTTAATTTTCTAGATTGTGCAATAAAGCGGTGTTGTTGCGAAGTGTAGCTTCGACCGACTGAAATCTTGTATCTGACAATTGAACAAATCTAGTTAAAGCCTTCTCTAGATTGATTGATTACCCGCAAGTGTACGGGATCGCCAAGTAATACCTTGTGTGAAGACACGAGGATCATATTCCATGGGGCTAAGGATCTCCTATTACTCTTTCTTGAGCTATTATCTAGCCTAAGATCTCAAGCGATGGATTTTACTCTACTAAATGTAATTAAAGCTAAAATGATATTTGCCAACAAATTAGAGAGAACAAGCAAAAAGCAAGCAAGAGAATCAATGAAATGCAAAGGCCTATGGATGTGGGTCCCCTTGAGGGGTTATCATGCAACATGGATGATGATCTAAAGATGCAACGGTAAAATGGACCATGAGATTCCAAGATTAGAACAACCCCAATTTCTTGACGATTGAACCCTAATCCCATATGAACATAGATAGGAATTTCTCCCAAATCCATATCTCTACGATTGCATTAAGTACGAGGAAATCTCACTTAGGAGTAAACCTACACTTCTTCGATTTAAACCTACATGGATGGCTACCAAACACCCGATTTCTCAATGTGATGATACAATTATCCCCTTATAATCCATTCATGATCTAATACATGTGAGCAAGTCACATCTACATGCATCACTCATAAAAGAGCTACGGATTTCTCCTTAGTGTAGCACTTAGCATGAAAACAATGGATTAAATCTCAATATTACCCAAACATGGAATTAACAAGTTATCATCCAACATACATGATAAAACCCCCCAAGGTTCACCAACACCCGGTGGCCTTGGGGGTCTAGTGTGTCATCATCCCACAACAAGCAATACAAATAAGCAAAATATGAAACAAAAGCATAAATGACACTCCCTAGATGAAATGGTGGAGGAGGAGGTGAAGAATATGCCGAATGACACTTTTCCCCCCAAAGGAGTGCCCAATGACGCTTCCTCTAGCCGCGGGTCTCCTTCCTTCAAATCGTTGTAGATCTCCCCTTGAATGAAGTTGCCTTCTTGCCTTGAGAGTCTTGGACCTTGGGCTTGAATGATCTTCTAGCTTCCTTGCCCTTCTTCTCCTCACCAATGTCGCCACAAGGCTCTTAATTGTCTCCCAAAATATGCCTAGAAAAAAGTCTAGCCAAAAAGTTCATTTTCTGCCCTAAAAGTCAGTATATATACCCCGCGGGTCATACGGGTCATATGGGGGTCGTATGGGGGTCGTATAACACTCAAAAACCCTAGATTCGCTTTCCATACGGGGTGTATATAGCCACCATACAGCCCCGTATACTCGGTAGTATGGAAATCTGGGCAAACACTCTGAATCATTCTACTTCTACAGTGCATACGCCCTTGTACTAGGTAGTATTATTTTCTTCTCTTTTCGTCCAAATGATATCTTCTTGTTCTCCATGGCTTCCTTATGCCCTACAAAGCAAATAGTAGACGATTAAGCATAAAACAAGCATCAAACCTCACAAAATACATGCAAAGTGAATACCATATATATATATATATATATGAAAACACCTGCATTTAGACTTGCCTGCTAGTTTGTGGGTGGTATGTTGTTGCCATTTTATGGGAGACTCCATAGCGTTTCAATATTTTTGCGAATTAGGAATTACAGAAATGAGTGCCTCTATCACTAATGATAGCCCGTGGTGCGCCGAACCTGGAAAATAATTTCTTCAAGAATTTCACCACCACCCTCGGATCATTTGTTTGCAATGCTTGAGCCTTCACCCATTTAGACACATAATCGACTGCCAGAAGTATGAACTTGTATCCATGGGACCTAGGAAAAGGTCCCATAAAGTCAGTCCCCCACACATCAAAAACTTCACAGGCTTTGTTCCAATTTTGGGGCATCTCGTCCCGGTGAGATATGTTACCGACCTGCTGACATCTATCACAAGCTTGAATGAATTTTTGGGTGTCATGGAACACTGATGGCCAATAGAAACCTGCATCAAGAATTTTCTTTGTTGTTCTATTCGCATCATAATGGCCACAAGTGGGTCCTGAGTGGCAATGCCTCAAAATGCATAGACCCTCATCCCTAGAAACACATCTTCGAGCAACCTGATCGGAACAAACCTGAATAGTTATGGATCTTCCCAGATGTAGTGCTTGATGTCTGAAAAGAATTTCTTCCTTTGTTGATATGTAAACCATTTTGGGATGGCCCCACCAACCAAGTAATTAGGAAAATCGGCAAACTTGGGTGGTTCCTTCTCTTCTACTACCTAGATATTATACAAGTGTTCTTCAGGGAATGAGTCATCAATGTCCTTTTCTCTTATAGTTTCTGTGCTAGAGCTCTCCAAACGGGATAAATGATCAGCTGCAAGATTATCTGCTCACCGCTTATCCTTAATCTCCTTGTCAAATTCTTGAAGCAGCAAGACCCACCTTATCAAACATGGTTTGGCATCTAATTTTCTAAGCAAGTACCTCAAAGCCGAATGATCGGTGTATACCACCACTTTAGAAAGAACCAAATATGACCGGAACTTATCAAAGGCAAATACCACGCCAAGTAGTTCCTTTTCAGCTGTAGTGTAATTCGCTTGGGCTCCCGTTAGAGTCTTACTTGCATAGTAAATGGGGTGGAAATGTTTGTCTCTCTGCTGACCAAGCACTACCCCAACTGTAAAGTCACTTGCATCACACATCAATTCGAATGGGGAGTCCCAATCTAGAGCTACCATAATTAGTGCCTGAATTAGTTTCTCCTTGAGTGGCATGAAGGATGTCATGCAGTCATTATCAAACTCGAATGGGACATCCTTTTCCAATAACCTTGTTAGGGGTCTAGCAATTTTAGAAAAATCATTAATGAATCTTCTATAGAACCTGGCATGTCCCAAAAAACTTCTTATGGCCTTCACAGAATTTGGAGTTGGTAACTTGTCGATGGTGGAAATCTTTGCCTTGTCAACCTCAATTCCATCTTTCAAAATTTTGTGACCCAAGACTATCCCCTCTTGGACCCTGAAATGGCATTTCTCCCAACTCAGCACAAGATTGGTCTCTTCACATCGATTGAGGACTCGCACGAGGTTCTTGAGACACACATCGAATGAATCACCAAAAACGGAAAAATCATCCATGAACACCTCCATAAAATCTTCTACCATGTCCTCAAAAATGGCCGTCATGCATCTCTGGAAGGTGGCCGGGGCGTTACATAGCCCGAAAGGCATGCGGCGATAAGCAAATGTGTCATACAGACAAGTGAACATAGTCTTCTCCTGATCTTCGGGGGCGATGGGAATTTGGAAATAACCAGAGACTTATCCAAAAAGCAATAGTAGGCATGCCCAGCTACCCGCTCCAGCATCTGGTCAATGAACGGCAGGGGAAAATGATCTTTTCGGGTGGCATCATTCAATTTTCTATAGTCAATGCATACCCTCCACCCGATACTTGTACGAGTCAGGATAAACATATTTTTCTCATTGGTGATCACGGTTGATAAGTGTCTAAATGCAGGTGTTTTCATATATATATTGTATTCACTTTGCATGTATTTTGTGAGGTTTGGTGCCCGTTTTATGCTTAATCGTCTACTATTTGCTTTGTAGTGCACAAGGAAGCCATGGAGAACAAAAAGATATCATTTGGGCGAAAAGAGAAGAAAACAGGTATTTCATACTACCCCCATACTACCAAGTATGCGGGCCATCTACACTGTAGCAGCAGAATGATTGAGAGTGTTTGCCTAGATTTCTATACTACCCAGTATACGGGGTCGTATGGAGGCCGTATGCACCCTGTATGGAACGCGAATCTAAGGTTTTTGAGTGCTATACCCATATGACCCCAATACGACCTGTATGACCCGGGGGGTATAGATACCTGTATGACCCGTATGGAACGCGAATGTAAGGTTTTATGAGTGATGCATGTAGATGTGACTTGCTCGCATGTATAAGATCATGAATGGATTAGAAGGGGATACTTGTATCATCAAACCGAGAAATCCGGTGTTTGGTAGCCCTCCATGTAGGTTTAATCCGAAGAAGAGTAGGTTTACTCCTAAGTGAGATTTCCTCGTACTTAATGCAATCGTAGGGATATGGATTTGGGAAAAATTCCTATCTATGTTCGTATGGGATTATGGTTCAATCGCCAAGAAATTGGGGTTGTTCTAATCTTGGAATCTCATGGTCCATTTTACCCTTGCATCTTTAGATCATCATCCATGTTGCATGATAACCCCTCAAGGGATCCACATCCATAGGCCTTTGCATTTCATTGATTCTCTTGCTTGCTCATTGCTTGTTCTCTCTAATTTGTTGGCAAATATCGTTTTAGCTTTAATTACATTTAGTAGAGTAAAATCCATCGCTTGAGATCTTAGGCTAGATAATAGCTCAAGAAGGAGTAGTAGGAGATCCTTAGCCCCGTGGAATATGATCCTCATGTCTTCAAACGAGGTATTACGTTGCGATCCCATACACTTGCAGGGAAGCAATCAAGTTTTTGGCGCCGTTGCCGGGGACCTTAAGCAATTCTAGGAAACTTTTAGATTATTACTCTAGCTATTTCATTCTTTACACAATTTTGATTTTATTGTTATTTTTCTTTTCCTTTAATCTTAACTTTTTATCATCTTTCTCGGTTTTGCAAGGTACTGTACATGACACGATCAAATCCATCGACATTGATTACACTAGATAGTGAAATTGAAAGAACTTTGCATCGGAGATTGAGAGAGGTTGGTGAAGGATCGGGTATATAGAACATTGAAATTGAGGGTAGAGAGTCTTCAATCATGGCCGAAGAGCGACGCACTCTATCCGAATATGAAAGACCCCAATTCACGGGAGATGTGTTTTGTGTTCAAGCACCGACCGTGGCATCCAACGACTTTGAAATTAAAGCGAGTACAATCGGCATGGTCCAAAACTCGGTTTAATTCAATGGTCTAGCAAATGAAGATGCACATGACCACTTTTCCCGGTTCCTCCAAATTTGCTCTACATTCAAGATTAATGGGGTGTCCGACGATGCGATCCGTTTGAGACTATTTCCATTCAGTTTGAGAGACGGAGCTTATCGTTGGCTTACATCATTTTCTTCCGGGTCTATTAAAACATGGAAGGATATGGTTGAGAAGTTCCTTGGGAGATACTTTCCGCCAAGAAAAGCGGCGAAGTTGAGGCAAGAAATTTTAGCCTTTAAACAAGGGGAGTCCGAAACATTGTTTGAAGCCTATGAGAGATTCAAGGATCTCCTTAGAACATGGTTTTGCCTCATGGATGGGAGTACAAATTATTTACAATGGGCTAAATTATGCTACTCGCCAACTCATTGATACCATAGCGGGTGGTTTCCTTAGCAACAAGTATCTCGATGAGGCCGACCAATTGCTTGAGTCTATGGCAAGCAATGAATCACATTGGGCCTCAAGAGGATCTACACAAAAGACTGCTGGGCTTTATGAAGTTAGTAGCACTGATACCTTGGCCGTGAAGGTTGATGTGTTGACTCGAAAGCTTGATCTTCTTATGGACAGTAGTTTGAGGTCAGAATCAGTGATGAATTGTAGCACTTGTGGTGGTGGGCATGATGCAGTCCAATGTCCAATTCCTAGCTCCTCAGTTGCGTCCATTGAGAATGTTGACTACATTGGAGGGCAACAAAATCAAGGGAACCCGTATAGCTCAACATACAATCCAGGGTGGAAGAACCACCCAAATTTTTCATGGAACCAATGCCAATAACAACAAAGAGGTACACCATCTCAAGGATCTCAATTTCAACAACCAGCCTTTGAGAGGAAGTTTTCTACTGAAGAGGTCCTTGCCAAGTTCATGCTCAGTACCAATGATAGGTTCAATAGTCTAACTAGTAGCATGGATGCACAATTTGGCAAGTTGAATACTAAACTCACTCAGCACGCTGAACAGTTCAGTGAGATAGGTTCTGTTTTAAGAAACCTCCAAGCTTCTGTGAAATCTCTTGAGCATCGAGTGGGGGAACTCGCGAAGGCACACTCTGAACGTCCTCTAGGTGGTCTTCCAAGCAACACGGAAGACAATCCAAGGGAGCACTTAAAGGTCATTGCTCTTAGAAGCGGGAGGCAAGTGGAGACAAGGGTTGAGGTTGACCCAAGTGTCAAGAAAAGTGGGGTAGCCTCCCGGGAAGACCCCAAGCTAGTTGAAGAAAATAGTGAAGACAAAAATCAGGGAAGAAATGACAAGTTCCAACAACAAGCACCAACAAAATCATCCGAGTATAAACCTCCAATCCCTTATCCAACCAGATTGAAGCATGAGAAGGAGGATGTTCACTTAAAAAAATTCTTGAACATCTTCAAACAACTCCATTTGAACATCCAGATAGTTGAAGCGTTGACTCAAATGCCGATATATGGCAAGTTTTTAAAAGAGCTCCTTATGAACAAGAGAAAGTTGGAGGAAGAGGGCACGGTTGCGCCTACGGGGAATTGCTCGGCCATCCTAGAAAAGAAGCTCCCACAAAAGTTGAAAGATCTGGGAAGCTTCATTATCCCGTGCATGCTTGAAGGTGGAATCCAAGAAAATGCTCTAGCGGATTTGGGTGCTAGCATAAACGTCATGCCCTACACCATGTATTTGAAACTTGGTTTGGATGAGTTGAGGCCCACGAGGATGACCTTACAATTGGCGGATCGATCAACTAGAAAACCTCATGGGATTGTTAAAGATGTAATTGTCCGAGTGGACAAATTTGTTTTTCCCATGGATTTTGTCATCATGGACATAGATGATGATGTGGAGATACCACTGATTCTTAGCCACCCATTCCTCAGCACCTCGGGTGCCTTGATTGACTTGAAAGAAAGAAAGTTAACGGTAAGAGTCAGAGAAGAGGAAGTGGTGTACACTTTGCCGGCTGCCATGAAACATTATTTAGATCATGATGACACACTTTACTCCGTTGATGAAACTGATAGATTGATTTCTGATTGTGTGCAGAAGGTGCTCTCTATAAATCCTTTGGATGAATACTTGGGAGAGTTGAAGAATGAAGAACAAGGACAACCTCACCAACATCCTCAAATTCATAACTTGAAGGAACCAAAAGAGAGGGTGTCCTACACTAATGCTAAGGAAAAAGAGAAAAAAAAGTCATTTGTCAAGAAGATGTGGAGGGAGATTCATGGGAGAATAAAAGAAAGGTACCAAGCTTCATCATGCCACATCTCAAGGAGGAAAGGTAAATTTTTCACCCCTCTCTACTCATGAGCAATTCGAGGTCTTTTCAATGTTGTCACTGAATTTACCAGGAAGAAGCAACACTACAAAGAAAATCGGGGGTGGTTTCAAACTCTTTGTGCCCCCATGAGGTAAGAAATGAGGAACGTCAGGCTCGTGATGTTAAACAAGCGCTTCTTGGGAGGCAACCCAAGTGTTCGGTGGTGTTTTTCTTACATTTTTTGTATTCTAGGTCTTAGTTCATTCCAATTTTCGTATTTCTTAGGTTTGTTTGTTTTTTGAATAAGTTCATGCTCACACACTTGGCACATTGTTCTCATCATTTTAATTGTTGTGTATTTGTGCAACTTCTTGAGAAACTCATGTTTAGGTGGCATTTCATGTGCTAGATCGTCGTTTCATTAATTTCATTCATTTTTGGAGAAGTCTTCGAGCTTGCTATATCATTTTTACATCATTTGTAGCAGGTTTTCGAAGTGTGGAATGCTTTTAAAAGGTATACGGCCACACTGGGCTGTATAGGGGTCGTTTGAGATTAATACAGAGCAATTCAGAGGCTCTGTGCCATCTCAGACGAGTCCCCAGACGGCCCCCATACGGGGGCCGTCTGTTATGGATTCAGAGGCTCGGCCGAGAGAGTATCTCTCGGCCTATAAGGCCCCTATACGGGGTCGTATGGGGAGCTGTATGGGGCGGGCCTACCCCTTATAGGCCCCTCTTTTCTCTCTTTCTTCCATTCTCTTCTTTTCTCTCTTTTTCCACCGAATTTCTCTCTTCTTTCTCACTCATTTCTTGGCCAAATCTCCTCATTTTTTTCTCCTAAATCTTCTTCTCATCCATTTGAGATGTCGATCTAGTGGTTTTCCCCGAGTTTAAAGCTTGTGTTCTCAAGATTTCGTCGGTATACTTTTTCTATGCCCTAGTTTTATCTTTCTGATTTCTTGGGCATTCTTGGAGATTTTGTGTGGAATTTCTTTAGCATTTTGCTTGGGTTGAATGATGTGAATGTCATGGATGAATTTTCCTTCAAATTTATGTAAAAAAATTTTCAATACTTTGAATATAGTGGAGACTCTTGCCGCATGAATAGTGACCATACGGCCGTATGACCCCAAAAATTCAATTTTTCATTTGCTTCCTCCATCTCTAGCATTTTATTTTGATTTATCTTGTATCCTTATGAGCTTGAACAAAGTTTATCTTCATTGTAGTGATGCCTAACACAAAACGGCTCGCCTCCAAGCGCCCAAGAACCACCGGGCCTTCCTCTACACCCGATGAGCCCATCTTCAAGTTATCCCATCATCGAGAGAGATATGATCGATTGAAAATAAAACCATTTGGAACATTGTGCTACCTTGATTGGGGACTTATGGAGAACCTTGGGATTGCAAGTCAAGTAAGGGAATGGCTATCAAAAAATTGTTGTGGCAAGCGTTTTGCCATAAACGAGCCAACCTTTCGTCAATTAACCTTGGAAGTTTTGAGTACATTTGAGGCACAACAAGATGAAAAATCCGTGCAGAATAGGAAGATCATCACCATCCGTTTTCAAGCTTTTGGATGGAAGCATACTATGCACCACTTGGACTTTGCCAAGTACTTGGGGATCTATGATGATGAGTTTATCAACTCCATGCCCGGTAAACATCTTAAGCTTGATTTCCCGAGTGAAGTAGGTAGGAACCACTATTGGGTAACTTTGGCCGGTGATGATAAAACTCGAAAGGCCTCGCGCATGATTGACCCAGCATACAGATTCATTTATGCTTTGATTGCTTGATCTATTTGGGGCCAGACCGATAGCAAGGGCGTTGTCACTCAAGCCAATATTTACACAATATATGGCATTTTCGAGCGGCGCCCTGCTCACCTTGGCCACCTTGTCGCCGATGTATTTCTTCAACAGAGCTCATATACACCATTGGGAGCTATATTTATTGGGTCCTATGTGACTAGATTGATCCGTGGCATGGGTTTATTTGAGCAGACGCGAGGCATGACCTTTGAAGGAGGTATAACACCCCTCGGACTAGCCCACATATGGGCGATAGGCTTGGTGGTCGCACATGGCAGACCCACACGTCACCAGGCCACTGGTGAGTCTAGTCAGTGATAGACAAAGCACACAGAGTTAGACCCTGAGGGCGCACCTGCTCCTACCCCCGGCGCTACATCTTTACCTGACTTCGACATGAGACTGAGGGGGATTGAGGGAGAGGTTCAGGCTATGTGTTAGGAGCAGCGTGAGATTCGTGGCTAGCTTCACCAAATCATTGAGGGACAGCGCCGGCTCGAGGCAGATCTTCACCGTTTCCTCACCTCCTACTATGGTTTATCCTCGCACACTGTAGCCACCTCTTTATCGCCATGCCACCACCACCAGCACCAGATTGTGATGAGTAACGGCTTGTTTGAGCATGGACACCGATCGTTTACTTTAGTTCGCTTTGTTTGTGTTTTTGTTGTATTTTGATAAGTTGGCATGGGTCTTGCCCTACCGACTTGTGTTGTCAAACTTTATTTTATTTTCATCTATGTGTTTTGTTGACTACTCCCTAGTTTCTCCCTTATGCTCATATTTGTAAATTTTTGTGGAATGATGATGTCCCCTTTTTGCCTCGCAGGGCATTGAGGGAATTTGGTAAGCTTCCCTAGTTCTCAATGGAGGTCGGACGAGACATGTATTGCTCACCACACTTTTTGTCAAGTCATACCTCACGGCGAGCACAAGTTGAACCGGGGAGTTCGTTTTCACCCTCCTTTATTATTTGTATTGCTTCATCTTGCATGTTTTTCATGATTAGTGTACATTGAGGGCAATGTACAACACTAAGTGTGGGTATGGGTGTATTTCATGTATTAGGATCATTTGCTACATGCTACTGTTACCTATGATGGCTTTGTTCATTCTTGTAAGATTCTTTTAGCTTGGACTAATGATTGATGTGAGTTACTTGTTTCTATGCTTTATTGAATCCTGTTTTACCCCTAGTATTGTCATGTGCAATGAATTTTTTGTCGATGCCCTGGGAATAGCCAATGTGACTACTCTCTAACTCTCTTGTATGCATAACACACTACTTTGAGTACTTGGACTTAGAACACTAAGTTCTTTCCTTCAATGGACTCTTAAGAACTTCTAAGTCTTGTTGAGCTAATCCTAGTTTTGTGGCATGTAGTGTACTCTGAAGATGTGATCTAGGGTGAATGCAAAAAAAAAATAAATTAGTCTATGTCAGTATTCCTCTGCTATTGAAGCATGAATGCGTCTATGTGGACTGTAATAGAGTAGTTGGGTAGTTCTTGTGCCTAACCAGCATGTTCACCCTCTAGAAAGATTTCAAAATGATTTTCTTGCAGTCTACGTTAGTCGGACTCGAAAAAAGAAATGAATGATGAAATGAAAATAAAACCTAGTGATCTTTTTGAGTACCTACCAAAGGTTTTGAGTAGAAAGTGGACTTAGTTTCAAGGTATTGAATTAGAAGGATCTTATTTGGCCATTGAAGTAGCACTTAGTAGTTTAAGACATAGTATTCTTTGTATGTGGAGTGATTACCATCTAGAGCTATACTGATTGAAGTTCTTAGGCTAGACCAGATCAGGGCAAATGAGATATATGATTCACTTACACGACACAGACATATAAGGGGTGAGACAGGATATTTTTATTATGCTTATTAACTATGACTCAACATCTATGTATCATTGTCCATTGCTTTTGGAATCTTGTATTTGCTGGATGCCAGAGGTAATGCATTTAGCCACTTTTTAGTCTCTTTGTTTTTCATGAGTTGTTTGCTTGGGGACAAGCAACGCTTAAGTATGGGGATATTTGATAAGTGTCTAAATGCAGGTGTTTTCATATGTATATCGTATTCACTTTGCATGTATTTTGTGAGGTTTGATGCCCGTTTTATGCTTATTCATCTACTATTTACTTTGTAGAGCATAAGGAAGCCATGAAGAACAACAAGATATCATTTGGGCGAAAAGAGAAGAAAACAGGAATTTCATACTACCCAGTATGAGGGCCGTATGCACTGTAGCAGCAGAATGATTGAGAGTGTCTGCCCAGATTTCCATACTACCCAGTATATGAGGCTGTATGAAGGCCATATGCACCCCGTATGGAACGCAAATCTAGGGTTTTTGAGTGCTATACGACCCCCATATGACCCCCATATGACCCGTATGAACCAGGGGGGTATATATACTGACTTTTAGGGCAGAAAATGAACTTTTTGGCTAGACTTTTTGCTGGGGATATTTTGGGAGACACTTGAGAGGCTTGTGGCGACCTTGGGGAGGAGAAGAAGGGAAAGGAAGCTAGAAGATCATTCAAGCCCAAGGTCCAAGACTCTCAAGGCAAGAAGGCAACTTCATTGAAGGGGAGATCTATCACGATTTGAAGGAAGGAGACCCGCAGCTAGAGGAAGCCTCATTGGGCACTCCTTTGGTGGGGAAAGCGTCATTCGGCATATTCTTCACCTCCTCCTCCACCATTTCATCTTGGAAGTGTCATTTATGCTTTTGTTTCATGTTTTGCTTGTTTGTATTGCTTGTTGTGGGATGATGACACACTAGACACCCAAGGCCACCGGGTGTTGATGAAGCTTGGGGGGGCTTTATCATGTATGTTCGATGATAACTTGTTAATTCTATGTTTGGGTAATTTTGAGATTTAATCAATTGTTTTCATGCTAAGTGCTACACTAAGGAGAACTCCGTAGCTCTTTTATGAGTGATGCATGTAGATGTGACTTGCTCGCATGTATTAGATCATGAATGGATTAGAAGGGGATACTTGTATCATCACGCCGAGAAATCGGGTGTTTGGTAGCCCTCCATGTAGGTTTAATCCGAAGAAGAGTAGGTTTACTCCTAAGTGAGATTTCCTCGTACTTAATGCAATCGTAGGGATATGGATTTGGGAAAAATTCCTATCTTTGTTCATATGGGATTAGGGTTCAATCGCAGAGAAATTGGGGTTGTTCTAATCTTGGAATCTCATGGTCCATTTTACCCTTGCATCTTTAGATCATCATCCATGTTGCATGATAACCCCTCAAGGGGATCCACATCCATAGGCCTTTGTATTTCATTAATTCTCTTGCTTGCTCATTACTTGTTCTCTCTAATTTGTTGGCAAA
>NC_052490.1:24234939-24256805 GCF_009730915.1 Dioscorea cayenensis subsp. rotundata | reverse complement strand
CACACTTTCGAGGTGGTAGCCCTTTCACCGGAGTGGTAGCTTTCACTCATCCTATGAGATAGCTCTTTCTCTCATTAAGGCATAAATAGTGTCCGACTTATGAGAGTAGCTTCATACTTCATAGGTGGTAGCTCTTTCCACCCAACAAGCACAAATAAATAATAAAACTATTTTGTTCTTTCTTTTCATTTTCCTTTTTTTTTAGAATTTAACACAAGAAACAACTATAACTAGTCCCTTTTAACATCGAACTTGAGTTTCCAATAGAGTTTAAAAAGTGAGCAGTGCACTGATTGTAAATCGGGCAAAAATTTCTACAAATTCAAGCAAGAAGTAGAGCATGAAAACATTCAATGTTAGAAATTCTCCTAAACTCAAGAACACAATCATTGTAACTAAGGTGAATCGCCATTGGCTATGTGAGCATATATCAATCAAGAACAATAGAAAAGATGTGTGCACTATGAAACTCCCCCCACACTTAAGTTGTACATTGTCCCCAATGTACACATGCAAGCACACTAAAAATGTATGTCATTCAAAAATAGATGCGGGAGAAGCAATCAAACCAATTGATAAGTGCTTGTGTGATATGAATGCGAAGCGTTCATTCCTTATGATTGAGCATTACTTTTCTCAGTTTTTTACATTAATATGTGTGTTTTTATGTTACTTTTACGCAGGTAGGGTTGTGAGGCTGAGTATGAAGGAAATGGGCCAATGTGGATCATAATGCACCTATTTTGGAGGAGATCTTGCTAAGGTTCAAACGCGAAGACATAGGTCAGGTGTGAGATGCTAGAGTGTGTGCCAACCTCCTCGCATTCGAGTGAGCACATCTAGTTGGAGGGGCACAAAGGCAGTCACTCTCGAGCATTCCGACTTATGCATATAAGAACAAGAACCCCGCCAACATGTACATCATTGAAGAAGCAAGTGATTCACGATGTGAACGTGTGCCCGTTTGTGTTAACCCGATGAAAGTATGGAATTGGGAAGTTAATCCGGTTGAAGACTGTAGTGGAGCACTGTAGCAATCCATCGTAGCGACCTGCTCACAGCTGCCGAGAAATCGAGAGACGAGAGAATCCACACGGGCGTGTGGAAATTATCAACGCCTGCTGGAAATTCCGCGACGGGTGCGTGTACTGCTCCACGCCCGTGGAGTTGTCCGATTCGGGACCTATTTAAAGCCGATTCAGCCCCGATTTTGGTATTTTTTCTCCATCTTTTCCCCAACTTGTGAGAGTGCTTCGGCTAGGGTTTCGAGGGGTATTGGCCTAGGTTTTGGAGAGGTTCTACGGCTCCGACATCGTGATTCCATTAGGAAGAATATTGGTAGGGGAGCTTCCATCGAGGCGTATCCTACACCGGACAAAGGAATCTTTGGACGACGAGTAGAGGACTTCCCACAAGACTATCGACACGACCATCGAGGGGTTTTCTTTATGGATTCATTGCTTTTACATTCGATTTCTTTCATTGTACTAAGCTCCATGGAGAGCTAAACCCCTAGTGGGTACTTGGATGATTGTGAACCCTAGGATGTATTCGTTTCATTGAACTTCTTTATTATGCTGTCAATAAATTGATGTTTATTGTGAGTTCCAACCTAGAATGCTTGATTGAATGAACATTTCCCCTAGAGTGACACTAGGGTTGAGAGTTCTTGTCGGTAACCTTGTGAGGGAGTGATACACCACTAGTGTTAGACAAAGCTAGGTTGGAGAGGGTTGACAGGGTGAGTCGAGAGGTACAGGAGCATCCCCTTTCCCCTCCGACGTGATAGATTCTACCTCCGTTCCTCGAGTTCTTTGTGGCCATAATAGAGTGAGTGGTCTAAGGGATGAACCTTCGCTGGGGCCTAGTTGCGCGTGCAATGGAGTGAAGCGTTGAGAGGATCTTAGTATCTATGGCTTAATTGTGGCTAGGGACCTTCCACCTGGACCAAAGGGTTAGGTCTATATTTAGGAAGAGATTTATCACTTGGAATCCCTACAGCTTATTGCAACTCTATGCGAGTGCGAGGTGTTGAGATTGTTCGATTTCTCCTCCGGGACATGTATAGAGTTAGGCATAGTTGACCTTAGATTTGGGACTATGTATGTAAGGATTTCCACGACTCACTATTGCATTGATTAGGAAGCATAATAGAGAGTTCTTGCACTTGAAGCGATTATCCTAGGTGAAGCATTATCCGAGTACCCCATCTTTATCGATTGCCTTACCCTCTTCTTACTTTTGCTCTCTTACTTGTTGTTTTTATTGTTGAGAATTGAATCAATTTCACACTAATCACTATTGATCTCCCACATAGCTAAGAACCAAATTAAGTGTCTTTACTCCCTACTGCCTGTGGATTCGACCCCGCTCACCCGGGATTATTACTTCGACAAGCCCGTGCACTTGCGGGATATAAGCAAGGGGATCTTGTCAAGTTTTTGGCGCCGTTGTCGGGGAGTAGGCGTTTAGAGATACTTTGCACTTTGTTTCTTAGTTATTTCACCACACATTTTATTTCATCTCTTCTTATCCCATCATTTCCCTAATCTTTCCTTTTCTCTTTTTGCTACAGAAAATGATTAACATGTTTGAATCATTTGACACTATTATGAGAATGGTTGAACACATAGAGTAGAAAGTTCAAACAGTAGCATGGAATGATATATCATGCTACTCCGATCATGGACAATGTACAACTCAACAACCTTTGGAAGAGTCGGTTGAAGAATATATCGCCCGGATTCAATGGCAAAGCTGTGAGTTGGATAGTGTGATAAAGCAGTTTGAGGAATCCATGTCAGTGTCAATGATTGACCAATTTGATGACAGTATAGAAAGAATCCTTGCTAGATTTGAGTCTTCCTATCAAGATCAGAGGCAAGAACTCTTTTCAGTTAGTGTTACTATCTCAAATTTGGAATCCTAAGGAATGGACAAGTTGATAGCTGTTGCAGACTATAAAGAAATAGATCACCAGGTGGATAAGGAAGAAAGTAAGTGTGAACATGAGGCGAATGATTTCGAGGAGATTAATAAATTAAAGGAGGGTAGCTTGCGGCCATCAATTGTCGAACCACCAGAACTTGAGCTTAAAACTCTTCCAGCACATTTGGAATATGCATTTCTAGAGGAGGGCTCTAAACTCCCCGTAATCGTGGCGTCGAACTTATCTACGGAGAAAAAAAGATAAGCTTGTTAGCATGTTGTAAAAGCACAAATCGGCCATCGCATGGAAGATTTCCGACATTAAGTGTATAAACCCATCATTCTGCACTCATAAGATTCTAATGGAGGATGACTATAAATCTGTAATTCAACCTCAGTGAAGATTGAACCCGAATATGAAGGAGGTTGTTAAGGTAGAGGTAATAAAACTTTTGGATGCAGGAATCATTTACCCCATATCCGACAGCAAGTGGGTGAGCCCGACACAAGTGGTTCCGAAGAAAGGAGGAATAACAGTAGTGAGCAATGAAAGGAATGAATTAATCCCCACGAGGACGGTGACTGGGTGGCGAGTCTGCATTGATTATAGAAGACTGAATGATGTCACTCCGAAAGATCACTTCCCTTTGCCCTTTATTGACCAAATGCTAGAGCGATTAGCGGGACATCATTTCTATTGTTTCCTCGATGGCATGTCTGGATATTTTCAAATTCTGATAGCCTGAGAAGATCAGGAGAAAACCACATTTACTTGTCCTTATGGGACCTTTGCTTATAGAAGAATGCCTTTCGGGTTGTGTAACGCCCCTGCAACATTTCAGCGTTGCATGACGGCCATTTTTGACTATTTTCTTGAAGATATTATGGAAGTTTTCATGGATGACTTTTCAGTGTTCGGGGACTCTTTTGATGCTTGCTTGAACAATTTGGAAAGAGTATTAGTGAGATGTGAAGAGACTAATCTCGTCCTTAACTTGGAGAAGTGTCACTTTATGGTACAAGAAGGCATCATTCTTGGACACTAGATTTCTCAGGCAGGTATGGAGGTGGATAAAGCGAAGATTGAGATAATTGACAAACTTCCGCCACCTACTAATGTAAAAGGGATCCGCAGCTTCTTGGGCTATGCAGGTTTTTATAGAAGGTTTATTAAGGACTTTTCAAAAATTTTGCAACCATTGACCAGACTTCTGGGAAAGGATGCTCCATTTGACTTCGGGGACGACTGTCTGAATGCATTCAATGTTTTGAAAGAAAAGTTAGTGCAAGCACCAATCCTGACAACACCGAAGTGGGATGAGCCATTCGAAGTAATGTGTGATGCTAGTGATTATGCAGTGGGAGCAGTTTTAGGGCAGAGAAGGAATAAGCAATTTCAACCGATCTATTATGCTAGCATGACCATCACAAGTGCACAAGAGAACTACACCACTACTGAAAAGGAATTATTAGCAGTGGTGTATGCGCGTGATAAATTCAGACCATATCTTATCCTATCTAATGTCACCATGTTCACAGATCATTCTGCACTCCGTTATCTCATGAACAAGGCAGATGCGAAGCCGAGATTAATTCGGTGGATATTGTTATTGCAAGAATTCGATATGGAAATCAAAGATAAAAAGGGGACAGAGAATGTGGTTGCCGATCATTTATCGAGATTACAAGGTTGCGAGGGGCAAGAACCAGCAAGCAAGGAAGTTAATGATTTCTTCCCCGAAGAACACCTATATGTGGTACAGGAATCAGAATCGGAAGATAACGCCTGGTTTGCGGATTTTGCAAATTATCTGTCAGGAAAGGTGTTGAAGCAGGGCTTAAGCTTTCAATAGAAGAAGAAATTTTTCAGTGATCTAAAGAATTTCTTCTAGGAAGTCCCGTACTTGTTCCGTATTTGCGCAGATCAGGTGGTGCGAAGGTGTGTTTCTAGAGAGGAAGGGTGGAACATCATTGCGCATTGTCACTCAGGCCCAGTGGGGGGGGCACTATGCGTCAGGTCGAACTGCAGAGAAGGTTCTAGCTACTGGGTTCTACTAGCCGACTTTATTCCAAGATGTTCATCAATTTGTTTTACGATCTGATAGTTGTCAAAGGGCTGGAAACTTATCACGAAGGGATGAGATGCCTCAAAATCCTATGCAATTTTGCGAGGTGTTTGATGTATGGGGAATTGATTTCATGGGACCATTTCCAAAGTCCAATGGCAATCAATACATTTTGGTAGCAGTGGACTATGTTTCCAAGTGGGTGAAAGCCCAGGCTCTTCCAACTAACGATTCAAGAATTGTGGTAAAGTTTCTTAAGAAGTTATTCACTCGATTCGGAACTCCAAGAATTATCATTAGCGATCGGGGAACACATTTTTGCAACACACAATTAGAGAAAGTGTTAAAGCATTATGGAGTTCATCATCATCTTGCGACACCTTACCATCCACAAACGAGTGGGCAAGTGGAGGTTACAAATAGAGAGCTCAAGAGAATCTTGACCAAAACAGTGGATCAAGGTAAACGAGATTGGTCTGAAAGGTTGGATGACGCGCTTTGGGCTCATAGAACAGCATATAAAACACCAATAGGGACCACTCCTTATAATTTAGTGTATGGAAAATCTTGCCATTTACTGGTGGAGTTGGAGCACAAAGCGTTTTGGGCAATTAAATTGATGAATTTCGACTTGTGCAAATCTGGAGAGCAACGAATGTTACATCTCAATGAGCTAGATGAATGGAGGATGAAGGCATATGAGAATGCAAGGATATATAAGGAAAGAATTCGGATGTGGCATGATAAGCATATTAAACTCCCCCAAAGACTTCAAAATCGGCGATCAGGTGCTACTATTCAATTCCCGTCTACGTTTATTCCCAGGGAAACTTAAATCGAGATGGTCTGGTCCGTATATTGTAACCGAAGTTTCACCTCATGGAGCCATTGTGATTAGTCATTCAGAGAATTGCACATTCAAGGTAAATGGACATAGGCTGAAACCATACCATGGCGGAGAGATTGGCAGTGATAATAGAGAGGTATTTTTCCTCCATAAAACCCCGTGAGGCACCCCAAGTGACGTTAAACAAGCGCTTCTTGGGAGGCACCCCAAGTGTTTACTGTTTTTGTACCTTTTAGTTTAGTTTGCTTGCATGAATAAATTGTCAAGTGTTGGTGTTTCAATTTTTGAGTGCTTGTGCTGCGATTTTATTGTTGGTTTTGTTGTGAGTTGGTGAAGTTTGGTCGTTTGAGTTTTATTTTGTGTTCTCCTCTGGTAAATTTTACATAATAGGGCAGGCTCTGAGTGTGTGGACATGTTCAGATTAATTTTGCAGAGCCTGCAGGTTTTTCTAAGTCATCCAGAGAAAACACACGGGCGTGGGTAATTTCCGCACGGGCGTGTGAATTCCTGCAGAGTTGGGCAGATTTTCTCGAGAGCACACAGGGGCGTGAGCTCGCTCCTGTGGGCAACCTTGTGAACCACGCACGGGCGTGGGTAATTTTCGCATGCCCGTGCAAAACTCTGCAGGTTGCTTCCCCCCATCCCGAGAAAACACAGGGGCGTGCGGCTGCCCCCTGTGATTTCGGTATGTGAATATCCACGCCCGTGCGGTATTTACGCACGGGCGTGTATATATTTTTCTCTCGGAGATCCAGAAAGGCCACAAGGGCGTGGGTCCGCTCCTGTGAACTCTTTCTTTGTGAGCACACGGCCATGGACGACTCCCGCACGCCCGTGTGGTTCTTTAGGATTAAAAAGACCATCCGTTCTCCCAATTCCAGAGTCACACCCTTCTCCTCAAATAACCCTAAACCACCCTAAAGAGCATTATTCTGACATTCTTGCTCCCTGCTACTGTCATCTTCGAGTCGATTAATAGAGCATTGCAGGGATTGAAGGAGTGTTTACGTGCAGTTCATTGGTAAACCTTGATTTCCTCTCTTATTCGATTTTGTTGGATTCTAACTGATTGTCTGCGGTTGAAATGGTTCATGTGCATCGTTTTCTTGCTAAACTGATTATAATTTGTTTCTAAAACGATATGGAAGAAAAATAGAGAGGTGGCATGGAGATTGACTGAAAGGGGCGTGCGGTTTCCACGCCCCGTGGATGCGCACGGGCGTGTGAATTTCCGCACAACCGTGTGTTCTCATTTTTCTTCATTTTGAATGGACCTGATGGATTTTCCTTTTCTAATATATGCAGGCATGGCTACCAAATCAAAGAAAATAGTTGCTAAGAGGCCTCGAAAGCCTACCCCTGAACCGAAAATTACGGAATTCACAGTACCGGCACATCAAGCTCGATTTGAGCGGTTAGAGAAGCTTAAGTTTGGTCAAACGCGAATCCCAGATATTGAGTTACTTAGGCAGGTACAACTAGCAGATGATATGGCTGACGAGGTTGAGAAATTATTACTGGTTGGTAATTGGCACAAGTTACTGAACATTCGAGACCCTGCTATCCGCACACTCACTTTGGAGGTTCTTGCTTCATTTTAGTTCGACCGTTCTTATGCTCATTTTGATAGTGTCGACGCAATTCAGTTTCGAGCTTTCGGGCAGCATCATAGTATGAGTGTCACACAGTTCTCCACTAGACATGGTCTATATGATGAGGAATATACTGAAACTGAGGAGTATGAGAACCTTCCAATTGACATGACAGGTTTATCTCCCATTAAGGCATATTCACTATTATGTGGAAAGGGGCGTTATGAACCAGGAGTGTCTAAGGCTTCATGTTTATCTCGACCTAGTTACAGATATCTGCATGCCATCATAAGCAGGTCAGTAAATGGGCGTGGTGATAGTACGGGAGTCATCAACAAGCAAGAGCTTCTGTACTTGTACTCCATGGTTCGGAACGAACCGGTCCATCTGGGATACATTTTAGCAGAGTATTTGAAGCATCAAGGACAATATCCTCGATTGGGTGTCATCTTCTCGGGTCCATATATCACCAAACTCATTGTGGGTATTGGTTTGCAAGGCCAAATCAGCGGAAACGAGAAAGCGATCATACCAGCGCCACTTGGATTAGAGACCATGAGGCTCATGGGGTTAATTTGAAAATATTCCAATGGTGTCTATGTGCTGAACGTACCATTCGAGGATGAAGCCGGGGCATCTCAGTCCGCCCCCGAGCCACAACCAACATCGATGGAGACCGAGATACCTCCCGCGGTAGAGGAACCATCCCCCGTGCGTAGAATGCCACCAGCTCGAGCCCATGATTGTTTTGAAAGGCTCGAGAGCACCGTAGGAGTGGTACGGACAGAGGTGGCTAAAGTACGAGCCGAGGTTGCCGAGATTAGGGCTACGCAGGCCACTCAGTACACAGAGTTCATGGCATGTTTCGACATTTTACAGCAGATCCTAGAGCGAGACGTTGTCTCATCATTTGTCCTGCAGCCGAGGACCCTTCAGGCCCCGTTAGCTCCCCCAGCACCAGAGGACCCACCATGTGCTTCCACTTCCGCAGTAGCAGCACAGGAGCCTGAGCGTAGCACCGACACTTGACTTCTTCTTCTTTACTTTCATGCATTTTACTTTATCTTATTTTCTTATTTTTTTAGACTTGTTCACTCGTAAAGGATTTTTCCTTTGGAGTTTATGTTATTTTTGCATTATCGAAGTTGTATTCATTGCTTCATCTTTTATACACTCGAGTTATTTTTTTGTTTTTTTCTTGAGCTTCACCCGAACCCCCTCGTGTATGCGTGCGAGATGGTCTTGTCTTCTTGGAAATTGAGACTTAGTCATGGGCACGGCCAAGATGCTTTGGCACATGGCCGTGCGGGCTTCACAACCCGTTGGAACACTACTCCCAATGAATTAGCCTCATTAAACGCAACACTAGGAGTCAGGGGAGTATTGTTTTAATTGTTTCTCCCACTTTTAGTTTTGAATGGTATATTTTAAGTGAGCTTGCATGTGTAAATTGGGGACAATGTACAACTTAAGTGTGGGGGAGTTTCATATTGCACACATCTTTTTCTATTGCTCTTAATTGATATATGCTCACATAGCCAATGGCGGTTCACCTTAGTTGCAATGATTGTATTCTTAAGTCTAGGAGAAGTGTTAACATTGAATATTTTCATGCTCTAGTTCTTTCTTGAATTTTTAGGAATTTTTGCCCGATTTACACTTAGTGCACTACTCACTCTTTGAACTCTATTGGAAACTCATGTTCGATGTTAAAGGGACTAGTTAGGTTTATTTTCTAGTGCTAAATTCTAAAAAAAAAAATTAAAATGAAAAGAAGGAACAAAATAGTTTTATTGTTTATTTGTGTTTGTTGGGTGGAAAAAGCTACCACCTATGAAGTATGAAGCTACTCTCACAAGTCGAATACTAGTTATGCCCTAATGAGAGAAAGAGCTATCTCATAGGATGAGTGAAAGCTACCACTCGGGTAGAAAGAGCTACTATCTCGAAAAAGTGAAAGCCACCTTAGCGGCCGCTTTGGAAAGGGCTACATTAGAGGATGTGTGAAGCTACTACCATCTTTTAAAATTTTTATCACTTGTGTAGATAAATAAGTCCTTTGCACTTAGAACTTTGAGGAGTATAACTTGGGTTGTTTTGAGTGAGTTTACACACTTACACGAAATTCGGGTTTGTTATCCTTTTTGATTCAAGTTTTTAGCTAGAGCATTGATTTTTCGTATTTAGTGTTGAAATTTTCCTTACTTGTAGAATACATTCTTTGTATACCTCGGTGAACCTAAGGCCAAGCATTTTCAATATTTTCTTCATTAATGCACAGAATGTTTTAATGTTTGCTTGAGGACAAGCAAAAGCTTAAGTGTGGGGGAGTTTGATAAGTGCTTGAGCATTACTTTTCTCAGGTTTTTACATTAATATGTGTGTTTTTATGTTACTTTTACGCAGGTAGGGTTGTGAGGCCGGGTATGAAGGAAATGGGCCAATGTGGATCATAATGCACCTATTTTGGAGGAGATCTTGCTAAGGTTCAAACGCGAAGACATAGGTCAGGTGTGAGGTGCTAGAGTGTGTGCCAACCTCCTCGCATTCGAGTGAGCACATCTATGTGGAGGGGCACAAAAGCAGTCACACTCGAGCATTCCGACCTATGCATATAAGAACAAGAGCTCCGCCAACATGTATGACACGTCCGAATATGCGTATAAACCGCAAGTGCACGAGTGTCGAAGTAATAATTACCCGGTGAGTCGGGTAGTCGAATCCACAGGGAACGGAAGTATTAGTAATAACCACTTCTCAATTATCTAGTCGGAATCAATGAATATGATGAAGTGAACTAATTACAAGCAAAACAAACAAGTATGCAAGAAATAAAGTAGAAGAGTCTCAATCACTAAGGATGAGGTATTCGGGCAATGATCCCCTAAGATCTTCTTTGAAGCTCAAGATTCACTAAATGCTCTAGAATCGAGTCTAATGAGTCGAGGTAGTCCAACGATAACCAATCCTTGTCTCCAAGCAAAAGGCACTAGTCCCCCTACAAGGTCCCGTGGAGAAATCGACCAATCTCAACACTTCACACCCTATATGACCGCAATATGCTATAAGGAAACCTAAGAGTGAAACCGATTCCTAAATGTAGATCCAACCCTAATTCCCGGCGAAGGATCCTAACCCCCTACAAGGTCCCGGTGGAGAAATCAAGCAATATCCCGCCTCCCACCAAATATGGTTGCAAAGAGAATATGGAATGCGGAGATAGGAAACACTCAATCGAAGGGGAAAGGGGACACTCCTCCATCTCAAGGCTCACCCTCTCAATGCTCTTTAATCTTGAAAATCTAACTCTAATGGAGACCTCTCACATCAAAGTATTAAATCATGCAATGTAAATCAACCACAAGGATTAACAACACTAGCAAGCAATTAAATCACAAGATTAAAACTCAAGACAACTCGGATTAACTAGAAGCATTAAGAGAATCAATCCAACATATAAATCTTAGGGTTCACATGCCCAAATACCCACTAGGGTTTAGCCCTCCATGGGCCTAGTTACAAAACAATAATGGATACAATGAAAAAGCAATAAAACCCATAGAGAAAACCCCTCGACTCGCATAGATTGGCCTTGATTGGTAGTTCGACGCCTTGAAGGGTTCCTCTCGAAGCTAGGTCGCCAATGGCTCCCCAAAATGCTATGATGTCGAAGGAACCTATCAAAGTTGGTGAAGAACTCCTCTCAATCGGGCGAAGACCTTCTCCTCAAACCCCTAGCCGCCTCTCTCAATGTCTATGCTCAAAGCTCCGCAAAAAGTCCCTTTAGAATCGGCCAAAAGGTGTATTTATAGCTTCACATCGCGCTCGTCACGCTGCCCCCACGCACCCATGTGGATTTTTCCACGCTGCGCAGGGTTGCAGGAATTTCCACGCGGGGGCGCGGAATTTCCGCACGGGCGTGAACAGTAATTCTCCTCTTAAGGCCACACGATCGGGCACACGATCATATGGTAGGCTATACGGCTTTTCCTTCATCAATGCGTCTTGAAAGGTCTTGAAATCTTTACAAAGAGAAGGAATGTGGAGACATGGCTGCCTTTTGTGCCCTTCCATTAATAAATTGGCTTGCAAAACTATGGAAGTTGGCACACATCTCCTCATACACGAACTCCTCTTGTGTCTTCCAACTTGATTTGTACAAGAACTCCCAATATTATCCCATGATAGCCTATCTTCGCCTCCCTTTGAATTCCCAATGCCTTCACAACCTATATGCATAAAAAGAACACCCAATACACGAAATAAGACATAAACCGTATAAAATATGATGCTCAATGTATGTAAAACATGCATAAAAACATGTTCACTAAAGCACTTATCAAACTCCCCCACACTTAAGCCTTTGCTTGCCCTCAACCAAATTAAACATTAAACTCATGGAAAGAAAAGAGAAGTGCTTGGCCTTTGCTTCACCAAGAGGGTACAAGAATGAAATTCTAAAGTTATGAAGAAAATAAAACACAAGACAAAAACAATCAATGCTCTAGCAAACAATCCAATCAAAAATGAATGTGAAAAAATCCATATGCGTGTGTGTGTGAAAAACTCAACTCATGTCAACACTATGTCCACTACTAATTTTTTATTAAAACGGGACTTATTTATGAACAAAAAGAAAAGGTAGTAGCTTCACACAATCCTCTAAGGTAGCCCTTTCCCAAGATGCCTCCCGAGTGGCTTTCACACTTTCTAGGTGGTAGCTCTTTCTACTAAGGGTGGTAGCTTTCACACATCCCATGAGATAGCTCTTTCTCTCATTAGGGCATAACAAGTATCCGACTTATGAGAGTAGCTACATACATCATGAGTGGTAGCTCTTTCCACCCCCTATGTACAAGCAACAAACAATTTCCAAAATTTTTTTCAATTTTTCTGATTTTTCTGATTTTTTTATTTTTATTTTTATTTTTATTTTTATTTTTATTTTTTTTATAAAACTAGCACACTAAAGTCCCAACATAATGAACTAGAGTATTCATAGGTCTAATGAGTGAGAAAAGTGCACAAAGAGCAAACGGACATATTCAAGAAAAATTCGATGAAAAACTAGAGCATGATAAAATCTAATGTTCACAACCTCCAAAAACTAAGAATTAAACTCTTAACCCTAAGGTGAACCTTCATTGGCAACAAGAGCATGCTCATGAAAACACAAGTATAAGTCATGTATAAAGTGAACCCTCCCCACACTTAAGATGTACATTGCCCCTCAATGTACACATGTAAGCACAATAAAGATAGCATCAATGAAAGCAACATGTGTGCGGAATGCAATTAAAACAATACTCCCTCAATTCCTCATGGACATTTGGTGAAGTCTATCTTAAGGGCGCTGTAACGGTTGTGAAGCTCACACTGACCATGGAATAAAAGCACATGATCGTGTCTATGACTAAAACATTAACAACATCACCTCAAGGCCAACCGCACGTGAATACAAGGGGTTCTAAAGAAAGCTCAACAAAAATAGAAAAAGGAAATACGAATGCAAACAACATAACAAAAACGAAAGCATAAAGATAACTCTCGGATAGGTGAAACCTTTATGAGCACAAAAGTCCACAAACTAAAGATAAAACACATAAAAAAACATAAAATGCAAAAAAATAAAAAGTCTCATGAGTGTGACGCCTGCCGCCTGTGATCTCGAGTCAGGCCGGTGTCAGGGCGCGACATCGGTATGTAAACGGATGAGACCTCCTCATCGAGAGTCTCATCGACACGATCAAGTCGCCCTGAATCCGCACCGGTTCTCCAAGATGGTAGCACCGGCAGCCTCGAGTCGAGCCAGCGCCTTGTACCGAGAGATAGATGACTCGGATCGCTGGATGTTGCTGGTGCCGCCTCAGTGATCCCCGGGCTCGGCCGCAGATGGTGCCCTGCGGGCCTCAAGCAGGCTCCTCGTCGTCCTCAGATGACGACTCCACTAGTGCGATCCACCGAGCCCTCGACGCCCTCACAATGCCCATAAAATGGAGAGTAACCAAACCCAATGGTACTCGGGCTATCGACCCTCTCCTCGCCTCGACCGAGCGGATCGTACTCCATCTTGAACATAAGACGAGTGATGTAGGGTCCCGCGAACAATGCTCCCAACCGCAGTACTCACTCGATGGCGAAAGTAATCGGCGACCACATATCCTAGGTGGAGAGGGACTCCATGGACCATGGAGTGGAGGTATAAAAAGATCCGTCTCCCACGGCGAACCAAGCATCATCTCCCCGACCCGGGTCATCGACCGGGCCGAGAATCAAGCTGAATGTACCTGCTGGCGCCCGGTCGAGGAGGCAAGAGGCCTTCGATCGCTTGGAGAATACTCGACGGCCACCGATAAATCATGGAAAACCCTAGCCCGGAGTGAGATCATGAGGGTAATCGGTGAGGAGTCGTGTACTGATAGTATTAGTATAGTCCTGATTGTATAACCCAAGATATATCGAGAACTGGGTCAAAGAAATCCCATGCGGCTAACCAAAGGCTCGGAAACAAATGGCATCATCCGTGTCAAAACTGGTATCAATCAAGGCCACGTATCAAAGGAAAACGAGGCAAGAACCTCCAAGGTGGTATCTCGTCTCGACGGGCTCCTCGAATAGCAAGCAATCGGGTCCCCAACCTCCCCACACTAACTAGCTCTCTCGACCTCTTCAAAGAAGACCAATATCCTCTAGTGCGTCCCCTACCAATAAATCGCGGATCGTCCAACCTTGAGATTCTAGAGACGCTCGAACCGTTGTTGATGAATGGGGTCAGGGAATTCCACTGCTGGTGGTGGAGTCGGCTCCCTGTCATGGCGAGGACGTTTTTGAGCCAATCTCTTGGTCCACAGTGCCATATCTACGAAGAAAATGTGTAAAAACATCAGTTCGGCATGTATACAGTGTATACAGTGGCATCGCTACAGCGAGGGCAGCGAGTCGGAGGGAAACAAATAGTGCCACTTTGGCTTTGCTGCAGCCCCACGCCGGGCGCTGGCAGGCCACGCGCCCGTGGCAGGCGCGCGCCTCGGCTCGTGTGTGGCCGCGACCTGCGTGGGTGAGCCACGCGGGCGCAGAGCCGCGCTTGGCAGCTACGGGCGGGCCACCGCGCGCTGGCCGCGTGGCGCGGCGCGGCCAGCCGGTTGCGCGTCAGCGCCTGCAGCCACGCCGGGCCGCGGGTCGAGCCGCTCACCAGGGGCCACGCGGGTTCTTGCCCAACCACGCTGGCGCGGGTCCTGCGGTCGCAGCGGCGTGACCCCACGCCGTGGGCAGGTCAGCGCCGCACAGGCGCCCGACTCCGGCGATTTTGCCGGATTTGGGCTCCTACGCCTCACATAAATTATTCTCAAGCATTCATTAGGTGTCTAACTTGATTTCCTATGAAAAATAGCACACAAATACCATGAAAACTCCATGAAAATGACCTTGAAGAACATGGAAAGGGTGGGAGAAAGTGAGAGCTTACCGGAACAAATTGGAGAAGAAAAATCGGTGCAAACTCCGGAAAATCACTTCTAATCCCCCAAGGAATTGAAAACAAATGGTTTTAGAGATCAAAACTTGAGTTTTATAGGAGTGAAAAAGTGGAAGATGAAAGGGTTCTTTAAAAATGGAAGATGATGAATAGTGCCCCTTCACATTCTTATAGGCACATGGGGGTGTGGATTTGCCACTCCCCCACATAGAGATCAGACACGCACACGGGGAAATTCCACGCCGTGTGAGCGTGAAAATTTCGCGCATAGCCCACCCGAGGGCCCTAAAACTCCAAATTGACACCAACTTTTCAACATTTAACATTGAAACACCCTAAAACCATGTCATACACATGAAAAAAATAATGCATATCACCGAAAAATTTTCATGAAAAACACTAGCAAAAACAACAAAAATTGATCAAGGCACACACTCATGAAATTATTACTGCAGGAATTAAATTTCAAGTCTAAAAACTAACTAAAAACTTGGGTTGCCTCCCAAGAAGCGCTTGTTTAACGTCACTAAGCTTGGCGTACCTATCCTTACCTCGTGGTGGCTCATAAAGATGGAAAACCGCCTTTTTAGCAACCTGCACACATGATGGATAGAATTTCTGCATATTCAAGGAAAAGCTCTTAACCAAGTTACCGAATGAGGGAATGTCACGCTCTCCCTGTGTGTGCTTGTCTCCTATTGTGTGGGAGTGCTTCCGGCGATGATGTCTCGACCTCTTGACTCGGCTAAAAATCCGTTCCATGAATTCTCCTTGTGGTTGCTCCTTAAGGACTTGTTCCGTACAAATTTTTAATTGCGCCTCTTCCATGTCCGGCCATTCCTCATACGGATCCGGATGCAACAATTCCTGCAAGTATTCATTAGTAATCTCATCATTGACATCAATAAAATAACAAGTATCATCAAAGTCAAGAGAGTGCTTCATTGCTTCGGCAAGGCGATATGTGATCTTTTCCTCTCCAATACGCAACATCATCTCGCCTCCATCCATGTCGATGAGTGCCTTGGAGGTGCATAGGAACGGTCTCCCCAGAATTAATGGTACCTCTGCGTCTTCATCAACATCTAACACAACAAAATCTGTAGGAAAAATATACTTGTCAACCTTCACTAAAACATCTTCGATTATACCTCTAGGATGACGAACGGAACGATCGACCAGCTGCAAAGTCATGCGGGTCAGATGTGGCTCTCCCAAACCCAATTTCTGAAATAATGTGTATGGCATAACATTAATACTAGCTCCCGAATTGGCCAAAGCTTTTTCTTCCCCCAAACCTCCGATTGCACATGGTATGATGAAACGCCCCGGATCTTTCAATTTTGTTTGGCAAGTTTTTCTGAAGTATTGCCGAATAATTACCTTCTAATACCACAGCCACACTTTCCTCAATCTTCCTCTTGTTGGTTAAGAGGTCCTTCAAGAACTTTGCATAATGAGGCATTTGAGACAACGCCTCTACAAACGGAATGTTTATGTGTAGTTGTTTGAATAGATCCAGAAATTTCTGTTTTTGCTCATCAACTTGGTCTTTCTTCAAACGCGCCAGATAGGGAATTCTTGGAGAAAATGAAGGGGAAGGCACAGCTGGCCCCTTTTCCTTGTCTTGCACCTTATCCCTTGGCTGTTCTTGTGGATTTTCAGTAGTCTTCCCAGTTTTGGCTTGGAAGAATTTCAGGAATTATTCTCGGCAGACAACCTTTTCTTGGAGCCCCTCGACCACTTCTCAAGGTGATCGCTTCACTTGCTCTCTCGGGTTAGTCTCGGTGTTACTCGCGCAAGCTTCCAATGGTCATCTCCGCTAATGATTTTTGCTATTTGCCCAACTTGATTCTCCAAATTATGTAAAGAAGCGGTGTGATTATGGAGTGTTGCCTCTATGTTTTGGAACCTTGTGTCGGTTGATTGAATAAACTTCGACAAAACCCTTTCCGGAATAGAAGGTGTTTGCTGAAATCCAGGTGGAGCAGCGGCCTTTTACTGCCCTTGATTTCCCCATGAGAGATTTGGGTGGCTTTCTCCACCCTTGGTTGTAATGTCTGTAGGGGTTCCCTTGTACTCTTCCGATTACCCACAAAATCAACTTGTTCAATTGAGCTGAAGTGGTAATTGAGATAGCACTATCGGATGGCATGTGCTACCCCTACAACCATCACAACTTGTGATTGCGGCTACCTTCGATGAAGTCAAAGTATCCAACTTCTTGCTTAGTGCCCTCGACTTGGGCTGCTAAGGATGTGAAACCGCATCAATCTCATGGAGCCCGGCCACCTTCTTCTTCTTTCTCTTGCATTCTATTGGTAGCTATTCAATCCCATTTCCTCAATTAGTTGTCGAGCTTGCTCGGGGGTTTTGTTTCCATTGTCCCTCCCGCGTGGCATCAAGGAGTTGTCTTTGGTACTCGAGTTCAACCCATTGTAAAATGATTGAATAACCATCCAATCGGGGAACCCGTGTTGTGGATACTTCCGCAAAAGGTCTTTGAAACGCTCCCAAGTTTCAAATAAGGATTCAAGCTCTATCTGAACAAACGAAGATATTTCATTGGGAAGCTTTGCCGATTTCCCCCGGAGGAAAATACCTATGCAGGAAAGCCTCAAACCATCTCGTCCCACATTGTCAGGATAGAAGCTCGTGGCAATGAATGAAGCCATTGCTTGGCTCTTCCTTCAATGAAAAAGGGAATGCTCTCAATCGGACTTGCATCATCCGAGACTCCATTGATCTTCAACATATCATAAACTTCGAGTTCTCAATATGACTATTTGGGTTCTCATCGGCTAACCCATTGAACTGTGCAGACTGTTGAACCATCTGAATAAAACCCGGCCTTAACTCAAACTTTTGGGTAGCTACCGGTCGCCTAACAATGCTTGACTGTGTCCCACGAATTGTAGGCCTAGCAAAATCTGATAATATCCTTTGTTGCCCCTCATGTTCAACCATATTTTCTGATCTTTCGATATCTATTTCAGCTGGAGAGTCCTGTTCTTGTACAGAGTTCCTTGCCCTTCTACTGAAATCTTCGCTCAATTTCGTGATCCTAAACCAATGTCGAAGCGGGTTCCCTCGGGTCATAAACCTGAAGTTGAAATCAATAAAAAGAAACAATGAGAACGCGTAGAAGAGAGAAATATGAAATAGAAAAACAAATAAAATGTGAATGACTAAAGTAACTAAGTCCTAGTAGTTCCCTATTATCCGCTCTCCCTAACAGCGCCAAAAACTTGACACGACTGAATATGTGTATAAACCGCAAGTGCACGGTGTCGAAGCAATAATTACCCGGTGAGTCGGGTAGTCAAAATCCACATGTGAACGGAAGTATATAGTAATAACCACTTCTCAATTATCTAGTCGGAATCAATGAATATGATGAAGTGAACTAATTGCAAGCAAAGCAAACAAGTATGCAAGAAATAAAGTAGAAGAGTCTCAATCACTAAGGATGAGGTATTCGAGCAATGATCCCCCTAAGATCTCTTTGAAGCTCAAGATTCACTAAATGCCCTAGAATCGAGTCTAATGAGTCGAGGTAGTCCAACAATAACCAATCCTTGTCTCCAAGCAAAAGGCACTAGTCCCCTACAAGGTCCCGTGGAGAAATCGACCAATCTCAACACTTCACACTCTATATGACCGCAATATGCTATAAGGAAAACCTAAGAGGAAACCAATTCTAAAATGTAGATCCAACCCTAATTCGGCGAAGTGATCCTAACCCCTACAAGGTCAGGGCAGAAATCGTAGCAAATCTTCACGACCACACCAAATATGGTTGCAAAGAGAATATGGAATACGGAGATAGGAAACACTCAATCGAAGAGGGAAAGGGGACACTCCTCCATCTCAAGGCTCACCCTCTCAACCCTTCTCTTAATCTTGAAAATCTAACTCTAATGGAGACCTCTACATCAAAAGTATTAAATCATGCAATGTAAATCAACAACAAGTGATTAACAACACTAGCAAGCAATTAAATCACAAGATTAAAACTCAAGACAACTCTGGATTAACTAGAAGCATTAAGAGAATCAATCCAACATATAAATCTTTAGGGGTTCACATGCCAAAAATACCCACTCAGGGTTTAGCCCTCCATAGGCCTAGTTACAAAACAACAATGGATACAATGAAAAGCAATAAAACCCATAGAGAAAACCCCCACATGGATTGGCCTTGATTGGTAGTTCTATGCCTTGAAGGGTTCCTCTCAAGCTAGGTCGCCAAAGGCTCCCCCAAAAATGCTATGACGTCAAGGAACCTATCAAAGTTGGTGAAGAACTCCTCTCAATCGGAGAAGAGCTTTCTCCTCAAACCCCTAGCCGCCTTCAATGTCTATGCTCAAGAAAAAGTCCCTTTAGAATCGGGCCAAAGGTGTATTTATAGCCTCACACACGCTTCCGTTACGTGTCCCCCATCACGCCTATGTGGGATTTTCCCACATACATCGCAGTAAAATTACTACAAGATGACTTTTCCAGTACAAACGCCGATGATAAACATATTCCTTCTTAAGGCCACACGACCGGGCACACGCATCATATGGTAGGCTATATCGCTTTTTCCTTCATCAATACTGCCTGAAAGGTCTTGAAATCTTTACAAAAGAGGAGGAATGTGGAGACATGGCTGCCTTTTGTACCCTTCCATTAATAAATTGCTTGCAAAACTACGGAAGTGTGGGTACACATCTCCCTCATACACCTAACCCTCTTGTGTCTTCCAACTTGATTTGTACAAGAACTCCAATATTATGCCATGATAGCCTATCTTCGCCCCTTGAATTCTAATGCCTTCACAACCTATATGCATACAAAAACACCCAATACACGTAAAATGAGACATAAACCCGAGAGTATATGATGCTCAATATATGTAAAACATGCATAAAAACATGTTCACTCAAGCACTTATCAAGCATATTCCCTGTAGCTGGAGAATCAGAAAGCACATCAGAAGCCGACCGTAGCACCGAGTTTGATTGCCCGTATAGAGCCCGACACCACCGTGTAGCATGCAGGAAGTTGATTGATCACACTGCCTACCGAGGTGCTCATTGAGCTAGTATGGGATATCATTGGGTGTGCATGAGGAATTCTTCGCCCCGGACAAGGCTCGTCGAGGAGTCATGAAGTCCTTACTGAGCCAGGCCACTCACCTGGGATTGACGATCTTGGACCAAATGAGGAGGGTTATAAAGAGAGCATCTCGGGGAAAAAGAAAGGGGTACTTTGGGGAGGATTTCTGGGAGACATTTTTGAGGCTGGCAGCCATCACTAAAGAAGGAAAACGAAGATATTATATTCCTTTTGAGATTTTGGCTTGAAGCTTGTGAAGACTGGAGGGTTTGAACTTCAAGGTAAAGCTTCATCATCAAGGAGGAGAAGTATCTGGCACCTTTAAGGAAGAAGCCACCTGGCTGGCATTCCTCCTCCTCTCATCATTCGGACTAGGAGTGCCATTTTATGCATTTGTTTTTGCTTTTGTTGTGGTTTGAGACATTTATTTGTGTGGATGTCACAATAGGACCCCTGCTGGGCACCGGATGTAGGTGAACCTTTGGGGGTTCATCATGTATTTTGATGCTTCAATTTTTATTTGAATGCATTGGTGTGATTTGTGTTTAGCCTTATGTTGCTTCATGCCTAGAAACTATAATAATGGAGAAATCCTCTTAGTTCTTAGCCTGGTTGTTAATGTGAGACATGACTCCACTCATGTGTACTTGATCACTTTGCGCCAGGCAGAGATCCCTTGACCAACATGCTGAGAAATTGGATGTTGGTTGCTCCTCTGAACCATAAGGATGAACTTAGGTTATGCATCCTTTGTTGCGCTGATCTCCATGTTCTTAACGAACGAGGAATTTGACTAAGGAGAAATCCTTTACCAATATTTGTATGGGATTGGGGGTTTGACTACCGGTGAAATCGGGTTGAACTATTGTTGAGATCCGTCGGTCTAAATCACCCATGCATCTATTCTTTTGCATCCACAAATCATGGTGAACTCCTCTTTGGGAATCTCATCCTTGAGGCCTATTCTTATCATTATTGCCTTGTGATTTTTGCTATTGTGGGATCGCTACACTTGTATTTCTTATTTATATTATTGCACGATTAGGGAGTAATACCCATGTTTCAAATTGTAAGGTTAGAAAGTAAGTGTTGAGGAGTATTGTGGAGCCCTTAGCCCTGTGGAATACTACGACCCCTCGTAATACTACAAGGTATTACTTGATGATCCCGTGACACTTGCGGGCTTATCAATCAAGAGGATGTCGTCAATGATACCAAAACATCGTAAGATCTAACTGCAGGATTACCCTCAGCATCCGTCTCCGCCCCAAATGTATCAAGCAATCAAGGCGCATCGTATCGTAATGGGTCCAGATGTACTTGAGGCTTTTGGGTGTTCTCTGTCATCACCGACCCACATGCGCCCCAATATGCGTAAACCGCAAGTACATGGTATCGAACTAATAATTACCCCCGGTGAGTTGGGTAGTCAAATCCATGTGAAATGGTGGCTACTAGTACTAACTTTTCCTCGCTTAGCCCATAAATGATAAAAAATGGAAAGGTGTGGTGACTCCTAAATGCTAAGAAATGAATAATGTGAGACGAATATGCAAGGTGAAACGGATGGAATCTCAACCGCAGTGGGTATCTGCTCCCCAGGATCTGTGTATTAGGGTACGTGATAAGCAAAAGTTTTTCTATGATGAGTAAGTTAAGTCGCGGAAATCCAAAATAATCGATCCTGCCTCCGACACCGATACTAGTCCCAAGAGGTCCCGATGGGAGAAATCGCCAACTTCAACACCTCACACCACATATGACCACAAAGCACTCTAGGATTCCAAAATATGGTTCCTAAAAGATTGATCCAACCCTAATTTCGAGGAAGATCCTAACCCCAAGGTCCCGTGAGAA
>NC_052490.1:24204813-24233939 GCF_009730915.1 Dioscorea cayenensis subsp. rotundata | reverse complement strand
GTGTCCCACCTAAGTTTAAGAATTTACAACAAAATAATTACAGATCATCATTAGTAGCACTCATCCACAAAAACAAGCATGCAACCCTCCCCACACCGAATGATACATTGTCCTCAATGTATAATTATAAGTCATGCAAAAAGAAATTTTGAGAACAATAAAGGAAAGAGAGGGGTTCACGTGACTTATTTTGGCAGCAGTGTTTCCAAAAAGAAAATTATCTGTAAAAAGAAAGGAGTGTAATTAGTACATGAAAACCGAGAAAATAGGCTGAGACACGATCGCTGTAAGAAGCATGAAGAGGGTGGCTCTCTAGAGGGCACAATCATGCACTCCCGCCTTCATCTTCACAAATGAACTGACACGATCATGTTAGGGTTCAAAACACAATCCTATCCCAAGGCAATCTTCTTCCCTGAAGGGTTGCACGGGTTTTTACTAAAAATAAATCTCATAAGAATCAGATGGCAAACATTAAGATCAAAAGGAGCACAATATAAAACTCCCAAATAGAACCAAAGGTAAGGCTGGTGGCTTGCTAAAGTTGAGGGGCATGACGAGGGAGCAACAAGGCTGGCTCAATCGAAATTCATTGAGAAAACCACAAAAATATCGCCAATAAATAGATGAGGAAGTAATACGAGGCTGGCTGTCGTGACGAATAGTTGAAATAAAGGTTGTTACCGACGCCGGTAGGGATTTTAAACCTAGGGTTCGGGGCCGAAGGGTTGCGAATAGACACACTCCGGACATGATAGTGCCAAGATAGCCAGGAAGGGCACGATCATGCCTACGGTGTGTCACTCCTCCTAAAAATCTTAGGACAATTTCCCACGAGCTCAAAAGGGGAAGACACGATAATGCGAGGAAATTGAGCTGTGCGACCATGCTTGGCACAATCGTGTCTGGCCCTTGTCCTCCCTGAGTTATATGAAATGCAAGCCATTGAAAATTAGTGGCAGACACATGGGCGTGCTGACCCCATGCTTAGCCAGAAAACTCCAGGAAAAGTGTTTCCTTACTCCAAAATAAACGATTTAGCCACCGAGAAACGAAATAACATCACCGAAGCATCAAATGCATAGAAAAACACCTCGAGAGACACTAAATAAAGCAAAACACACCAAATAAAGAAAGATTAAAACACAAAGAAGAAAAACCAAAACCCAAAGGACAAAAACAAAAGGAAACAAAACAACTTGGGTTGTCTCCCAAGAATCGTTTGTTTTATGTCACTAGCTTGACATACCTGTTCAGTCCTTATAGAGGTTCATGGAATCGAGACCTCTCATTGCCACCGAGACACAAACTGGAAGAATATTGTAATAATGAATTAATCAAACTTTTCTCACTAAAAGTATAAAAAGATGAATGATTGGAGGCTTTAGGACAAGATGGTGATGTGGGTGGCTTCTTCCTCTTGGTGGTCTCCTTTTTCCACCATTGAGTTGCTTGGGAGACCTTCTTCTTTGACAGCTCGAGGGGCACATGCACCTCAACCAGCGCCACTTCCTGACATTGTGATTCCTCTACTATCTCCTCCATGACCTCGTCCTCAAGAGGGTTGCCCTCTAGCTGCTCAAATAGCTCATCCTTCATAAAGGTGTCTTGCACAAAGTCAGAAACTAAACAATCAATAACATCCATACAATAACAAATATCATCAAAATCTATGGTGTGCCTCGTAGAGTCTTGAAGCTTGAATATGATTTCTTCTATGCTCACTCAAAGTGTTAACCGACCATCTTTGACATCAATGAGAGCTTTTGAAGTTGCCAAAAATGGTCTCCTCACGATCGGTGACACCTCTACCTTGTCATCAACATCTAGAATGACGAAATCCACTGGGAATATATGTTTGTCCACCATCACTAGAACATATTCAATTATTCCTCACGGTTGTCTGATGGGCCTGTCTGGCAGTTACACAGTCATGGTAGTGGATTTCGGCTCCCCAAGCCTAAGCCTTTAAAATATCTTGTTGGGTATGAGGTTGATGCTAGCTCTAAAGTCAGCAAGAGCTTTCTTAACTACTAACCCTCCAATGGTACAAGGAATGTTGAATCCACAGGGAACCTTCTCCTTCTTGTTGAGTTTGTTGGTGATCAAGGCCGAACATTCTTCACTTAGTGTCACTAAAGACACTTCTTCTAAGTTTCTCTTGTTCGTGATTAGTTCCATCAAGAACTTAGCATATCTTGGCATTGATCAAGAGCCTCGATGAATGGAATATTAATGTGTAAGGTCTTGAACATATCCAAATTGCTCTACCTATTGATCTTTCTTTAATTCTGCAGGGTAAGGAAGCTTAGGTTGGTATTCAGGTAGCTCTATTTTCACGTTACCCACTCATTTTGCCATCTCTCTAACATTTTCACTTAAATCAATTACCATCAGAGGTACAACATTTTCTACCTCAGGCTCCTTTATAATAGGACTAGAAAGTTCCTTTCCATTTCTCAAGATGACACCATTCAGAAATTCCTAAGGGTTGACTTTATTGTTGCTTTGGAGGAAGTGCGGAGCCTTTCTTCGATCAACTTAGACATTTGGGCCATTTGGTGCTCGAGTTTCCTCATAGTAGCATTCGTATTCCTCATCATCACTTCATGACCCAAGAGATGGGTCTCGATGCTCTTGATGAATCAAGTTAACAACCAGACACGCTCATTGGATGGCTCTATAGAGGAAGAAGATGATGGATGTTGTGCTTGGAGAGGAGGTTTACACAGTTACTGTGCTTCCTTGCCCCTATGATGGTAGGCTCCGTGAGAAATTTGGATAATTTCTCCATCTTTGGTTATAGGTGCTGCTATACGGATTGCTAAAATATCAATGATTCTGCCCTATAAAGTCCACATGTTCAAACTATCCAAGACTACCCTCAAGAGAACTAGGGTCAACTGTAGGCCCTTTCTCTCAACGAAAATGGGAAGTCTGAGAGAAACAGCATCCTCAGACACGTTATTCACCTTTTAAAAAGTGTCGCAAATCTCAAGAAATTTCTCGATCGATATACCGGTCTTCGTCCCCGAAACCCATCAAACTAGCACATCTATTGCACCATCTCGGATAAAATTTGGCTTCAGACTCAAAAATTATTCAGCAAGAACAAGAGGACGAACAATATCAGGCTCTACTCTCTCCATGTTTGGTCGAGCAAAATTTGAAATACTATGCTATTGTTTGTTCCTGGCCATTTCGTCTTCTTGACGAACTTCTATACTGATCTCTACTAACCCTATTTCACTCAAATTAATCTGTCTGATCCTTCTTCTAAAATTTCTCTCAACTTCCAAATCTGGGTTAGCCAATGGAGATGAGGTGCTTCCTAGGGTCATTCAAGTGTGCGTACACACCAAAGATAGGTCAGTGTAAGCATAACAGAGTAAAGTAAATGGAATGAAATCAAAACCAACAAGAATGATTAAAAATGGAAGGGAAAGACATATATCCACAAGAAAAGCTTACAATAAACAAACTAGATCACCATATTTTAAAATTTCCTAAAAGTTCCTAGTCAGCGATAATGGCACCAAAAACTTGATGCATTTTCTGCAAGTGTACGGGTCATAAACAAGTACTAAAATGGTACCCTATGAGGGGTAGGGTTGTCAAACCACATGGACTGGAACTTAAAGTACTCAGTTTTCCTTTGACCTCTAGTGAATAAAAGATAGAGTTGGTTTCAAACAAGAACAAAGCAAGAATTTAAAATAGTTGATTGGAAGAACAGGTAGACTAGGGTTGAGTATTCGATAATAAGAGAGTAATACCCCTCATGGATCAGTACAACAATGAAGAAACAAATGAAAATCTACAGAAAGAAGACATGATTCTCCCCTATCTTAACAAGATGATCTTCCTTGGTGCCAACTTCACTTCTCTTCTACCGCAAACTCATCCTTGATCTCCCTAGATGGTGTGGTGAAGCCTGATCTTCGATCTCATCCAGGCCTTCGGGTGGAGTAAAGAATCGCCGAACAATGATGATCTCAAAACCCTAGAAGTCTAGAGTTATATGGCAATTTTCGCACTCGAGACGGTCTACATGGTCGTGTGTGATGACCGTGTCCAAGATGAAGATTCTGATGACATGGGCAAGATATTTAAAAAGAATGGGACACGATCGTAATGCCCTGCATACTCACTGCAGATGGTCGTGAGAAGGTCTTCCACCATTGCATCTTTGTTTAGAAGAAACTTTTCTTCAGTTGAGTTGGGAGACACGTACGGCTGTAGGGAGACCATGCCGATCTTGAAACTTACCGTAACCCTAATTCTTCCGCTCAATTACTCCCAATTTGCTCCACTTTGCTTCGAGCCCCTAATTTTTGGGACAGAAGCAAATATACTCGTAATAGCATCATAAATTGATAGAATTATGCTAAAAAGAAAAGTAAATCGAGCTGCAAATAGGGTAAGTGAATGCAATATGAAAAAGCACTCATCAAGGACCCGTGGTAAAAACTAAGGTTGTACTAATGCCATCTTTAACCACTTCCTCATCGAGGTTGCCTTCTTCAAACACTAGTGGGCCTAAATCTGTCGTGTTATCTTCTTCTTCCTCCAACATAACTATCTTGCCCACCCTCCTGCAATCTGCCTGACGATGCCCCTTTTCCCCACAACAGAAACACTTAATGGTGCTACTACTACCCCCTTCACCGTGGTCATTCCTCGGGTCACCAACAGTATCACCCCTCGAGTCATGCCACGTGTATCACAGTGTAATCGATTTGTCCTCAGGCGCCTCCCCGAGCTCATAGGAACCAAACGCTCTTTCGCTTTCCACTCGATAATCAATGCTCGCTGATTTGTGGATGAGATGGAGATCGGGTCAAACAAGTTGATGATCTCCTAGATCTTGACTTATAAACCCCCGATATATCTCCCCACCAACTGTACTTTAGATTCTTAGACTTTATTCTGAGCAAGCAATTGGTAGAATTCCGTGGTCTACTATTCCACTGTGCGAGTGGCCGAACGTAGAGTGTAGTGGCTACTAAAAATCAAGCACTGGCAATTATGAGGCAATAAACTAGGGTACATGTACTTCTTAATCTTCTCCCAATAATTGATCTTATCATTTCTCCGCCATCACTGCTAGCTTCAGTAATCGCCACCATGTGGTTGCATGGTCATAGAGCCTTATCGACACTAACGAGTACCCTCCACGTCCTTGGGGACCACCTTGAATTCCAAGATATCCTCAACTATACCCATCCAAATGAGGAAGTCCTTCACTTTAAGTCCACCATGAAATTCTGGAATCTCAACCCGCATGCTAGATTCCCAATGCCTCGCCTTCATCATCGTGGGTTTTAGCACCATCCCCATGATCCCTGCTCATTTTTGCCGCTGTGCTCGCACGATGTCAGCAAAATACCCATTGTCATCTTCAATCAAGTAATCACCTTCACTCTCGGGACGTATGCCCTAGATTGATGCTTCCCATCATTTGTAGTTAACCATTCGTGAATTCCTCCAACATCCGATCCACTCGATCATTCCAAGAGTGCACCAACTCTCTGCTCAAATTTGGAGTCATCATCACACTCATAGATCTCCTCTATCCGCTGAGTAGGATGTCCTCATCAACATGGTGGCATGATCGATTCAGCTATGGTACCAAACTGATGCAACGATAATCTTGAAACTCGATAATCCACGCATCGAATGCCGTGATTAAGCCTCGTAACTGCTGGATCGAGGATTACCGTGGTTGGGAAAAAGAAATGAAGTAAATTTTAGTAATCGACCAAAGAACTATTACAAGACTAATCCGATCAAGAGCTAACTAGGCTTTCACAATAAGTACACCCGAGAAAGATACAAAAAATAAACCCGGAAAAGGAGAAGATTCAAAAATTTGCCTAAAATAGCAAGTTTTCAAATTTTAGCAGGAAAATAAAGGACTTAATAAAAAAAAGATAATGCCTAAAATGACATACAAATAAGAGATTTCTACCCCAAGATATAATCAAATCAAATATTACTATAAATGGCAAAATTGCTATTTTTCGAGGCCAAGAAGATCGAATTTGGCTCAAATTGAAAATGCCTCCACGAGCTTGTGTTCGGTTTTGCTTAAAAAATAGGAGACATTGCGAAAGAAAATAAATTACGGTTATGGTTTTTATTCCAAACCGAAAAATATGATACATTCTTGGAAGAAAATAAAGGATTTTGGTTATGATTCAAAAATAGAAGACATTCCAAAGAGAAAACATAGAATTAGGGTTTTGATTAAAAAAAAAAAGAAGGCATTATAAAAAGAAACGAGAATAGGGCTTTGATTCAAAACCAAAAAATATAAGACATTCTGAAAAGAAAACATAGAATTAGGGTTTTGATTATAAACCGAAAAATAGTAGACTTTCCGAGATGAAACCATAGTATTAGGGTTTTGATTTCAAAAACCACAGGATACATTTAAAAAGAAAAAATATAGGATTAGAATTTTTATTCAAAAATAGGAGACATTCGAAAAGATAAGAGTGGGATTAGGGTTTCATTAAAAATATGAGACATTATGAAAAGTCTACTATTGTTGAGATTGATTCAAAACAAAAAAATAGGGCACATTCCAAAAAGAAAAATATAGTATTATTGTTTTGATTAAAAAATAGGAGACCTTATCAAAAGAAAACATAGGATTAGGGTTTTGATTCAAAAATAGGAGACATTAAGAAAAGAAAACAAGTAATTAGTGTTTTGATTTAAAATCATAAAATATGAGACATTCTGAAAAGAAAAAACATAATATTAGAGTTTGGACTGAAAAACAGGAGACATTCCAATTAGAAAAACATAGCATTAGAGGTTTGATTAAAAACAAACCCATAGGAGACATTTGACGAAAAAGGAAACATAGGTGTTGAATTTTTGATTTCAAAATAGGAGTCATTCCACATAGGAGTAAGGTTTTGAGTTGAAACCCATGGGGACACTCCTAAACGAACACAAGGGATTATGGTTTTGGTTGTAAATATGAGACATTACTAAAATAAAACATATGATTAGGGGCTTTGATTAAAAACATGAGATATTCAAAAAGAAAACATACGTATTAAGAGTGTTCATTCAATAGTAGGAAACATTCCTTATAAAAATGTTAGATTATGGTTTTGTTTGAAATCCAAAAGATAGGAGACATTCCGAAGGGAAAAAATAGGATTTGGGCTTCCAGTTCAAAAATAATAGAAAATAGTCTAATAAGGAAATAGAGGATTAGAGTTTTGATTTCATATAAGATTTGGGTTTTCATCTCAAACCAAAAATGAGGAGACATTCAAAAGAAACATAGGATTAGGGTTTTGATTGACAAATTTGAGACGTTAGGAAAAAGACATGTACATGAGATTAGTGTTTTGAGTCAAAAATAGGAGATATTAAGAAAGGAAAACATAGGATTAGGGCTCTTTAATTCAAAACCACAGGGAGATATTCTAGAAAGAAACATAGGATTAGGTTTTGATTGGAATATATGACACATTCAAATTATGAGACATTTCGAAAACGAAATATATGACATTTTGAGACTGAAATATATGAGACATTTCCTACATTGCATTTAATGGTTTGACTCGAAAAATAAGAAGACATTCGTATAAAAACATAGCATTAGGGTTTTGATTATATATAAGAAACATTTTCAAGAAAAACATAGGATTTAGTTTTTCATTCAAATAGGAGGCATTGCGAAAGAAACATGGATTATAGTTTTGATTGAAAATCGAAAAATAGGAGACATTCTGAAATGAAAAGATGGGATTAGAGACGTGATTGAAAAATGTGAGCATTTCTAGATAGTAGACATATATATTTTGAGTTTTTGATTCTATAATAGAGACATTCAGAAATCATAGGATTAGGGTTTTAATACAAAAATTGGAGACATTCCGACACGATATAATTAGGGGTTTTGATTGAAATCCGAAAATAGAGTATTCGAGAAAGGAAAACATAGGATTTGGGGTTTTGATTGAAAAATCCGATAAAAAATAGCAATGTTTTGATGAAAAAGATACAGCAAAATATCCCTACTGTGTTTTGATTCATAAATAGGATATATTCCGAAACAGAAAACATAGGATTATGGTTTCCATTCAAAATCATAAAATAGGAGACATTCTAAAAACAAAACATAGAATAAGTGTTTTGATTTAAAACTAGAAGACAATCCAAAAAGAAAAATATAGGATTTGGTTTTTGACACAAAACCAAAAAACAGGAGACATTCCGAAATAGAAACATAGCTCTAGGCTTTTTGATTGAAAAATAACGAGAGATTTAGAAAAAGAAAAAACATAAGATTACGGGTTTTGATTATAAAATAGTAGACATTCCGAAAAGAAAAAATATGATTAGAGTTTTCGATTCAAGCGAAATAGGAGAAATTATGAAATGAAACATTGGATTGGGGTTTTATTGAGTCAATAGGAGACATTCCGATAAGATAAAACAGGATTACGGGTTTTGATTCAAATATAGGAGACACTTGGAATAGTAAAACACATCGATTAGAGTTTTGATTAAAACATAGGAGACATTCTGAAAACAATATATAGAATTACGGTTTTGATTCAAAAGAAAAATATATGAGACATTTAGAAAAGCAAAACATGGGATTATGGTTTTGATTTAAAAATAGGAGACATTCCTAAAAGAAAAATATAAATATTGACAGTAAAAGAAAACATAGGATTATATTAAAATAGGAGACATTCCAAAAAGAAAACATAGAATTAGTGTTTTAATTGACCACTAGGAGACATTCTGAAAAGAAAATATAGAGTTAGGTTTTTGATAGAAAATTAAAAACAAGAGACATTCCGACAAGATCAAGCTTTTGATTGATATAGAAGACATTAGAACACATAAGATTAGGTGTATTGATTAAAATAGTAGGATATTTGAAAGAAAAATATATGATTAGTGTTTTGATTGAAAAATAGAAAATTGGAGACATTCTGAAAAGAAACCATAATATTAGGTTTTTGATTCAAAAATAGGAGATATTTCCAAAAGAAATATAGGATTAAAGCTATGAATAAAAAATTGGAGACATTCCCAAAAGAAAACATTGGATTACTATTTTGATTGCAAACTACAAGAAGTTCATACGATAGGGTATTGATTAAAAATAGAGGATTATGAAAACAGAAAGACTAAGAGACATTTTGAAAGGAAAACATAGGATTAGGGTTTTGATTAAAAAATTACGAGATCTTCAAAAAAAGAACATTTGATTAGGGTTTTGATTAAAAACTAGAAAAATAAGAGACGTTCCAAAAAGAAAACATAGGACTAGGTTTTTGCTTGAGAACCGATAAATAGAAGACATTCCAAAAAGCAAACATCGGATTAGTGTTTTGATTCAAAATTAAAAATAACGACATATTCTCAAAAAGAAAATATAAGATTATGGGCTTTGATTGAAAAATACTAGACATTGCAAAAAAAACACATGATTAGGATTTGATTCAAACCCAAATAAATAGGAGACATTCTACATAGAATTAGGGTTCTGATTAAAATTGGAGACATTCCAAAAAGAAAAACATAGGATTAGAGTTCTGATATAGGAGACATAAGAAAAGAAAAACATGAAATTTAGGGTTTTTATTAAAAACCATAGTAGACATTCCGAAAAGAATAGGATTAGATTTTTGATTCAAAATAGAGACATTCAAAAAAGTAAACAAATTATTAGGTTTTTGATTTCAAAACGATAGGAGACATTCCAAAAAGATAACATAGGATTAATCATTCAACACAAATAAATAGGAGACATTCGAAAAGGAAAAACATAGGATTAGCTTTTTGGTTAAAAATAGAGAGACATTCCGAAGAAAACATAGATTAGTGTTTTGATTAAAAACTAAGAAAAATTCAGATAAGAAAGCATAGGATTAGGTTCTCTGATAGAAAATATATGAGATATTCAGATATAGGATCAGGGCTTTTGATTGAAAAATAGAAGACATTATAAAAAGAGCACATAGGATTAGAGTTTGATTAAAAAACACTAGACATTTCGGAAAAAAATATATGATTAGTGTTTTGATTGAAAAATAAAAAATAGGAGAAATTCCGAAAAGAAAACATAATGTTAGGTTTTTGATTGAAAAATAGGAGATATTTACACATAAGATTAGGGCTTTGAATAAAAATAGGTGCCATTCCCAAAAAGAAAATATTGGATTGGTATTTTGATTGAAAACTACAAGATCGCTGCAAAACATGGGATTAGGGTTTTTATTAAAACTTGAAAAATAAAAGATATTTCAAAAACAAATATGTAAGATTAGGGTTTCGATTAAAAGCTGAAAAATAAAAGACATTTCAAAAGTGAATATGTAAGATTAGCTTTTGATTGATAGGAATATTTCAAAAAGAAAACACTAAGATTAGGGGTTTTGATTAAGAATAGAGATCTTCAAAAGGGAACATGTGATTAGGGTTTTGATTTAAAAACTGATAAGACACATTCACACCATAAAGACTAGGGTTTTGTTTTGAAACCATAAACAAGACACATACCATATGACACATTTCATACGAGACATTCGATCATAAGTTTATGGTTTTGAGTTGAAAAATGTAAGATTCTCGAAAAAGAAACACATGATTAAGTTTTCCTTTGAAAAAGTAGGAGACATTCTGAAAAGAAAACATAGAATTAATGTTTTGTTTGAAAAGTAGGAGACATTCTGAAAAGAAAATATAGGATTAAGTTTTTGATAAAAAATCAAATAATAGGAGGCATTCCTAAAAGAAAAGCTCACTCTAGGCTATTGATTGAAAATAGAGACATTCATAAAAAGAAAAACATTGATTTAGGGTTTTGATTAAAGAAAAATAGTAGACATTGTAAAAGGAAAACATATGATTAATGCTTGAGTCAAAAATGAAAAATAGAGAGCCATTCCCAGAAAGCAGATCCTAGAGATTATGTTTTTCATTCAAAAATCATAAAAATAGTAGCCATTCTAAGAGAAAAATATAGGGATTATTGTTTTGATTGAAAACTAGGAGACATTTAGAGATAGGGATTATGTTTCCGATGAAAACTGAAAAATAGGAGACATTCCAAGAAGAAAAACATAGTTCAATGGTTTTTGATTGAGAAAATAGGGAGCCATTCAAAAAAGAAAATATAAGATTAGGCTTTTGATATCAAAATTGTATAAATTCTGAAAGGAAAACATATCATTAAGGTTTTGATTCAAAAACAAAAATAGGAGACATTCAAAATAAACAACATAGGAATAGGGTTTTGATTAAAAATAGAGACATTCATAAAGGAAAAATATAAGATTAGGGCTTTTTGATTGTAAAATAGCAAATTCTGAAAGGAAAACATATCATTAGGGTTTTGATTCAAAAACAAAAAATAAGAGACATTCCGAAAAGGAAAAACATTGAATTAGGGGTTTGCTTAAAAAATAGGAGACATTCTAACAAAAAAATACATAATTATGGTTTCGATTCAAAATTGAAAAATAGAAGACATTCTTAAAAGAAAACATAGGATTAGGGTTTTGATTTAAAACCGTAAAATATGAGACATTTTGAAATGAAAACATAGGATGAGGGTTTTGATTATAAAATAAGAGGCATTTTGAAAAGAATAAATATAATTTTCATTTTGATTCAAAACACAAATATAGAAAACATTTGGAAAAGAAAAAATAAGATAGGTGTTTTTGATTAAAAAATAGGAGACATTCCTAAAGGAAAAAATAAACATTGTGAAAAGAAAAAATAGGATTAGTTTTTGTATTTAAAAATGGGAGACATTCCAAAAGGAAAACATACAATTATTGTTTTGATTGAAAACTATGAAACATTTCAAAAAAAAATACATAGGATTAAGTATTTGATAGAAAATAAAAAAATAAGAGATATTCTGAAAATAAAACATATTATTAGGCTTTTGATTGAAAACGGGAGACATTCAAAAAAGAAAACATAGGATTAGGGTTTTGATTAAAAAATAGTATACATTCCAAAAGGAAAACTTATGGTTAGGGTTTGATTCAAAAATGAAAAATAAGATATATTCCGAAAAAAAAACATAGGATTAGGTTTTTGAATAAAAAATAGGAGACATTTCGAGAGAAAAAAAGCATTGGATTAGGGATTTTATTAAAAAATAGGAGGCATTCCAAAATGAAAACTTTTTACTAGAATTTTGACGAAAAAATACGAGACATACCGATAAGAAAATATAGGATAAGTGTTTTGATTTAAATCCGAAAAATAGGACACACTTAAAAAAGAAAATATAAAATTAGGATTTTGATTAAAAAATAGGAGACATTCCGAAAGGAAAACATAGGATAAGTGTTATGATGAAAAATAGGGACATCCAAAAAAGAAAACATGGGATTAGGTTTTTGTTTCAAAACCGTTAAGTAGGAGACATTCCGAAAAGAAAACATCAGATTATTGTCTAGTTTCAAAATTGAAAAAAGGAGATATTCCTAAAGGAAAACATTGGCATATTGTTTTAATTGAAAAATACGTGACATTGTGAAAAAAAACACATTATTAAACTTTTGATCAAAACCAAATAAATAAGAGACATTCCGAAAAGAAAACATAGGATTTGGGTTTTGATTGGAAAATATGAGACATTACCAAAAAAAACGTAGGATTAGAGTTTTGATTAAAAAATAAGAGACATTAGAAAAGAAAACATATAATTACGTTTATGAGTGAAACCAAAAAATAGAAGACATTTCAAAAACAAAATAGAGGATTAGTGTTTTGATTAAAAAATAGTAGGCATTTTGTAAAGTAAAAATATTATTAAAGTTTTGATTGAAAACCAAATAATAAGAGGCATTCCGAAAGGAGAAAATATCATTACAGTTTTAATTCAAAATGGAAAAATATCTGACATACTGTAAAGAAAACATAGGATTAGGGTTTTGATTCAAAAATAGGAGACATTCCAAAAATAAAACATAAAATTACGGTTTTCATTCAAAATTGAATACAAGGAGACATTCCGAAAAGAAAACATAGGATTATATTTTGTTTCAAAACTGTAAAATAGGAGTCATTCTGAAAAAAAAAACATAAGAATTGATTTGATTTGAAAAATAGGAGATATTCTAAAAAAACATAGGATTACGGTATTGATTCAAACCAAAAAATAGCAGACATTCGGAAAAGAAAATATTGGATTAAGGTATTGATTTAAAAGTGGGAGATATTCCTAAAGGAAAAACATAAATATTCCAAAAAGAAAACATAAGATTTTTTTTTTATTAAAAAATAGGAGACATTCCAAAAAGAAAACATTGGATTAGTGTTTGATTCAAAATTATGAGGCATTCCAAATAGTAAACATAGGAATAGGGTTTTGATTTCAAAATAGGAGCATTGCAAAAAGAAAACATCTTATAGTTTTTTGATTTAAAACCGAAAAGTAGAAGACATTCCGAAATGCAAACATGGGATTATGGTTTAGATTAAAAAAATATGAGATATTCAAAAAACAAAACATAGATTAGGGTCTTGATTAAAAAAATAGAAGACATTCTGAAAGGAAAACATAGAATTAGGGTTTTGATTCAAAAATAGCAGACATTTGGTAAATAAAATGTTGGATTACTGTTTGATTAAAAACTGAAAATAGGAGACATTTCGAAAAGAAGATATATAATTAGGGTTTTGATTCAAAAACTTGAATCATTCCCAAAAGAAAACCTACAATTATTTTTTTGATTCAAAACCGAATAATATGTGACATTCTGAAAAGAAAACATACGATTAGGTATTTGATTCAAAACTGAAAAAAATAGGAGATATTCTGAAACAAAAAACATGCCATTATGTGTTTGATTGCAAACTAGGAAATATTGTGAAAAGAAACATAGGATTAATGTTTTTTATTTAGAAATAGCAGTTATTCAGAAAATATTCCAAAGGACTAGGGTTTTCATTCAAAACCAAAAAAAATAGGAGACATTTACAAAATAAAACATAGGATTAGAATTTTGATTCAAAAAAAGGAGACATTCTGAAAAGAAAACATGGGATTAGGGTTTTTATTAAATAAATAGGAGACATTATGATAAAAAAAACCATAGGATTAATGTATTGATTAAAAATAGAAAACATTCGAAAAAAAAACATATTACTAGGTTTTTTGATTAAAATCTTGAAAATGGGAGACATTTCACAAATAAAACATAGTATTAGGCTTTTTATTGGAGCATAGGAGACATTCCGAAAAGAAAACATAGGTTTAGGGTTTTGATGCAAAACTGAGAAATGGGAGACATTACGAAATGAAAACATAATATCATGGTTTTGATTAAAAAAAAGAGACATTCTGAAAAGAAAACATAGGATTAGGATTTTTATTAAACAACATGAGGCATTATGAAAAAAAACATAGGATTACGGTTTTGATTGAAAAATAGGAGACATCGAGAAAAGAAAACATAGGATTAGACTTTATGATTCAAAATTGAAAAATAGGAGATATTTTCCAAAAAGAAAAACATAGTATTTGAGTTTTGATTCAAAACTAGGAGACATTCTGAAAGGAATACATGGGATTAGGGTTTGGATGCAAAACCAAAAACTAGGAGACATTCAAAAATGAAAACATAGGATTAGGGTTTTTGATTAAAAATATGGGGGACATTCTAAAAAGAAAAACATATGATTATGTTCTGATTCAAAAAAATTGAAGGCATTCGTGAAATAAAACATAGGATTAGGATTTTTACTGAGAAATAGGAGACATTCGGAAAACAAAACATAGCATAAGGGTATTTGATTCAAAAATCGGAGAAATTCTAAAAAGAAAACATACTATTAGTTTTTTATTCAAAACCAAAAAACAGGAGATATTCCGAAAGAAAAACATAGGATTAGGGCTTTAATGAAAAAATAGGAGACATTCCTAAAGAAAATATAGGATTAGGATTTTGATTCAAAACCAAAAAACTGGAGACATTCCAAAAAAAAATATATTATTAATGTTTTGGTTGGAAAAGAGGAGACATTCCGAAACGAAAACATACGATTAGTATTTTGATTTAAAAATAGGAGACATTCCGAAAAGAAAACATTAGATTTCTGTTTGATTGAAACATAGGAGACAAAAAAGAAAACAAAACATCGGATTAGAGTTTTTTTAAAAAAAGAGACATAATGAAAAGAAAGCAAAGGATTAGAGTATTGATTCAAAACTAACAAATTTTAGACATTCTAAAAGGAAAATATATTATTACAATTTTGATTCACGGATAGGACACATTTCTAAAAGAAAACACAGTATTAGGTTTTTTGATTCAAAACCCAAAAAATATGAGATATTTCAAAAAAGAAAAAATAGGATTAGGGTTTTGATGGGAAAATCTGAGACATTCCTAATAGGAAACAAAAGATTAAGCTTTTTATTCAAAACTGAAACATATGAGACATACTGTAAATAAAACATAAGATTAGTATTTAAATAAAAAATAGTACACATCCCGCAAAGAAAACATAGGATTATTGTTTTGATTCAAAATAAAAAAAATTTGAAGCCATTCTGAAAAGAATACTTAAAATTATGGTTTTGATTAAAAAACAGGAGACATCATAAATCCAAAACATATTATTAGGGTTTTAATTAAAAAAAAGAGGCATTCCAAAAAGGAAACATAGGATAACGATTTTGATTCAAAAATAGGAGCCATTAAAAAAATCATAGGATTAGGGTTTTGATTGAAAAATCAAAAATAGAAGACATTCGGAAAAGAAAACATACGATTAGGGTTTTTATTAAAAAATATGAGACATTATGAAAAGAAACCATATGAATAGGGTTTTGATTAAAAAATGATAAATTTGAGACATTCCGGAAAGGAAACATAGGATTAAGGTTTGGATTCAAAATTGAAAAATATGAGACATTCTGAAAAGAAGGCATACGATTGGGGTTTTGATTCAAAACCAAATAATAAAATAGATTCTTAAAAAAAAGCATAGCATTAGTATTTTGATTCAAAAGTAGAAGAAATTCCGAAAGGAAAAAATAGGATTAGGTTTTTGTTTTAAAAATATGAGACATTCCGAGATGGAAACATATGATTAATGTTTTGATTAAAAAATAAGAAACATTATGGAAAGAAAACATCAGCTTAATGTTTTGATGAAAAACCCAAAAAAAAGTTGACCCTACAAAAAAAAAACATAGGATTTGGGTTATGATACAAAAAATAAGAGACATTATGAAAACAAACAATAGGATTAGGGTTTTGATTGAAAACTGATAAATTGGAGATATTCTAAAAAGAAAACATTGGATTTGGGTTTTGATTGACAAATAGGAGATATTCTCAAAAGGAAACAAAAGGATTAGGGTTTTTGATACCAAAAAAATAGGACATTCCAAAAAAATAAAAACATAGGATTAAGATTTTTGATTCAAATGAAAAAAATAATAGAGCGTTACGAAAAAGAAAAACATAGGATTCGGGCTTTGATCCAAAATTAGTAGACAGTTGGAAAAAAACATAGGATTTGGGTTTTCATTCAAATATAGAAGAAATTCTGAAAAACAAACATAGGATTAGGATTTTCATTCAAATATAGAAGAAATTCCGAAAAACAAACATAGGATTAGGGTTTTCATTAAAAAATACGAGGCATTCCGAAAAGAAGACTTTCGATTAGGGTTTTGATTCAAAACACTTTGGATTTGGGTTTTGATTCAAAAAAAAAAATAGGAGACGTTCCAAAAAGAAAACATAGGATTAGCGTTTTGATTTAAAAAGAAAAAAATAGGAGACATTCCTTAAAGAAAATATAGCATTTGGGTTTTTATTGACAAATAAAAATTAGGAGACATTTTGAAAAGAAGACATTGGATTAGGATTTTGATTTAAAACTAGAAGACATTCTGAAAAGAAAAAATGAGGATTAGGATTTTGATTGAAAAGCAAATATTGGAAGACATTCCGAAAATAAAACATTGGATTAGTGTTTTGATTGAAAAATAGGAGACATTCTGAAAAAAACATAGCAGTATGGTTTTGATTAAAAAAATAGGAGACTTTGTGAAAAGATAACATAGGATGAGTGCATTTCATATATATATATTTCCATACCCTTTTCATGTATTTATCTTGTCTTTAAGCGTTTATTTATTGTGATTCGGTGCTACTATGGGTATTATTGTGTGTTTGTGCAAAAAAATATTTTCCTATGCAAAAAATAATGATTCGGTGCAATTACAGTGCGAAAACATGTGAAATTATAGTGCTCTCAGGCTAGAGACGATCTCCGCATGATTGTGAACGACCCCCTGATTATTCATGTTGTTTTTTTATAGATGAGTACTGTAGCAGTCACTGTAGCAAAATCACTATAGCTCAAGTTTGGAGAAGGCGCACGGTTTGTGTGCTCTTAGCACGATCATGCTAGGAGGCGATGGAGGGGTGTTTTTGTGCTGGATTTGTATGATTCAATTATTTAAACATTCCAGTGATAATCAGGGCATGTCGTGCTCGGAAACTACTTTTTAAGTTAGATCTAAGGCATATTCTCTTCATCCTTTCTTCCTTCTTCTTGGGGGCAGCTACCAAGCTTTTCCCCTTCGTTTTTCTATTGCCAGAGTGGAGCTATGGTGCAAGATCACTAGTAGAGCAGGTCTAAGCCGGTAGAACTTCATTGAAGCATCGTCAGAGTGGTTGAGAAGCAAAGAGGGGAGTCTTTCATGGCTTCATTACCTTTTGTTTTGTTTAATCTTTTATGGATTTGTAAAACTATGAGGAGCTAGCAACTCTTGGGTGCCTCAAATATATGAACTTTGATGTTTGTGTGCTTTGTTGATTTACTTACTTTTAATATGTCTACGGAGTTCTACTGGTTTTTTGTGTTTAATCATATGTTCGCATAACTTGATGTGTTTGATTTGCACAGTTGGTTGGAAAAACTTGGTGTGTAGATTGCAATAGTTGTAGTTACCTTTTGTGATTGCAAAACTCGATGTGTATGAAACCCACACTTACCGTAGCAAAATTTGATATATTTGAGAACCATAGATGCAACATTGCTCTTGAGCACACACAAGAACCTTAGGATGTACCTGATAGATATTAGGAGCAAGTCCATTGTAAGTTTCTCTTGGAGGTTAGTCAGGGGCATTACTCTATCTCTATGTATCTCCCCTAGTTCCATCCCAACCATTACCTGTTATTGTTCTCCCCATTGTGATCTAGTTGTTACCCTTTTACCAACCATCGTTGATTGGTTAGACATTAGAAGATCAATTAGTACTTTGAATCCAGTCCCTAAGGTTTGACAACCTTACCCTTTATGAAGTACCACTGTATTACTTGTGGACGACCCGTGCACTTACAAAGAGCTCATCAAGTTTTTGACATCATTGCCGGGGACTAGCAATTCTTAGGAACATTAGGAATCTAGTGATCTAGCCATTTATCTTTTTCTGTATATATATATTATTTTGTTTTTATTTGGTTACCTAATTTTTTTTATTCATCAATTATTTCAGGAAGGTCAAGCTATGGACGAATTACGTACAACCTTGGAAGATCTAGATTGGTTTTGAAAATTCCTTAAAACTCATGCATTCTATAAGCCACCTCCTTAAAAGTATAGCACAACTAGTAAAGGAGATGGGATATCACTGATAGAATTAGAAGATTGATATTGGTTTTAGAAATTTTCTAAAACTCCGGTATTTTTATGAATTTTGAACTCCACTCACAACTACATAATTTTCAATCCCATCAGATAAAAATTCAACCGAGAAAAATTCAACCATGTATTGCTGGAAATATTTGAGACAGGAGGATAATTTGAATCAAGATGAAGCTTTGATTCCGGATGAGAATTTTTACATGGAAGGATATGATAGCCTCAAAGTTTATATACAGAAATTAGTAGGGGCACTTCATGAGCCATATGGATCTCATGAGACTGTAATTAATTCAGATCAAATGAGTTGGAGCTAACATCATGAGACTGAAGTCTCACAGGTGGAGAATAAACTTGGGTCATGGAAGTGTAAGAGAGCAATCAAGCTTACATTCAGAAATTAGTAGAGGCACTTCATGCACCATATGATTCTCATGAAACTGAAGTCTCACAGGTGGAGGAACAAGCCCTTACAAAGGATAGATCTCCCCAGGATAAAGAGAGTGAAGAGTGGGTCACATTTAGTGAAAAGCAAATACCACCACCAATTGCAGTAAGGGAGCATTGGGAGAAGAAAAAACATTGAAGAGGTTGAAGAAACATACATAATTGACTTTGAACAAGTTGCCTCTTTTGACATGGATGAATGGGTTTATAGGAAGAGAGAACTTCAAGGAATTAATTTAAGTCTTACAAAGAGGTTGAAGCAATCTTTACACATTCCTTCTAAAAAATTGAACAACTCTTGTCCCGGGCTTATCCCTTGGAGGCCTAACTGTCAATTGATGAAACATTTATCATTAAAGAGATCTCAAGGGATAAGCCATAAGGTGGTTTATTGTGGAAGAGTGAGAAATATGAAGACAATATCTTTAGCCTTGTTTCATATTTTGGAGTTTGACCAAGTTGTTCTCAAAGAATTCACCAGCATGCTTACACACTTCTCATTCGTTGGAATCAACTTTACGATCTATGGTTGGAGGGAACATTTTTATTTTCAAACCGAAACATTAGATAAAGATGCAAACTAAAAGACATTGAAACAAAAAGCTTCTTGTATACTTTACGAACTCATCTTTGGCAAGAAGAAGATGTTGGGAATTCAAAATTTTGTGGGTAAAAAAAGAAGCCATACAATGACCCATGTGTGCATGTACAAATCCTGGATAATTCCCAACCCAAATTGTTCCCTTGAAGACCTAAATAAAGTTGGTTGAAGCCTCTGACATGTATCTCTCCGGGATAATAAGTATGTGCTTTAATGGAAGTACCTATGCAACTTATAGCTGGAAGGAGCATACTCTCTTAAGGCCTCCCTAAGGTAAGTGATAAGGTACGTCAAGCTAGTAACATTAAACAAGCGCTTCTTAGGAGGCAACCCAAGCTTTGGTTGTTTTTGCCCCTCTCATTTTCTTAGTTTATATAGTTGCTTGTTTTGAGTTCTTGAATAATTTGGTGCTGCTCTTACTTAATTTAAAGTTTGATCCTTGGTGTTTTTTCTTCTATTCATTGCATATTTGTTTTGTAAATTGTTGGGGTTACATGCCTTGGTTATGGAAGTTTTGTAAAATTCATAAATTAGGGTTCTGATGCGTTACATGCGGGACACGGGTCGGACACGATAGTGCCAGGAAGGGTCGCACGGTTCTCTTGCTCATTACATGATCTTGTCTTCCCCTTTTGAGTTCTTGGGAAATTTTCCTGAGATTTTTAGGGGGAGAGACACACCCTTGGCATGATCATGTGTACCCTGATTTCTTACATTTATGGATTAATTTTGATTGTTTTAATGCAGGTTATCATACTGAGGTTTAGAGCCATATCAATGATTCTTGAGCATCACCTATCTTTCTTTTATTAGTGTTTTCATTTATTTATTATTTTCTTTTTTCTTGAGCTTCACTTGTGCCGCTTTTGCTTGTAGGATGTGAGCCATATGGAAACAAGGAACCTACATGTTGAGAGTGGCCACATCGGGTCCCAGCGTTCGAGGCTAGGCCCCTAGAACTTCTCCTCAATTTTTAATTGTCCTTGATTCATTTCTTCATGCATGCATTTGTATATTGAGGACAATGTATGGTTTAAATGTAGGGGGAGGGTTTTTACTATTGTATTCATTGTGATGAGGCATGACTTAGGATGATCTATGATTTTTATTTTTGTTGAATTTCTAAGTGTAAGAGGGACACTAGTGTGTTAGTGTATTTTTATTGAGCTTAATTGTTAGCTTCACTCTTATCTTGGAAACCTCTTATTTCTCTCACCTTACCCTAATTGTGGAGCCACTTGTACTTAGGAGAAACCTATAGCTCAATGACCATGATTGTTCCTTGCTTAAAAAAATAAAAAAAAAAAAAAATGGAAAGTCGGATTCCTTGTGGGATGCCCTACCGGTTATTTGTAAATACATTGTAAAAAGATGGTAGAAAGAGGTATCACCTTAGAAGTGTGAAAGCCACTCTTGAGTAGTCGAATTTTGGGCATTACAAGTGTACATTTGATGACCTACTGTGAGAAAGGACTACCTGACACGACCGAATATGCGTGTAAACCGCAAGTGCACGGTTTTCAAAGTAATAAATCCCACGCGAGTGTGTATCATATCCACATGGAATAGTGAATAGAAACACAACGATTGCTATCTAATTATGATGAGAATAAATCGAGGGTATGATGAATGAGATTTATCAAAAAAATAAAAGAAATAAAAACGAAAGGCACAATAAAATTGGGAGATACGGTAATCGATATAAATGGGGTACTTGGATATTGTTCCGCCTAGGACAATCGTTTCAAGTGCATAAGCAACTATTATGCTTCCTAATTAATACATTAATGAATCATGAAAATCCTTCAATACACGGTCCCAAATCTAAGGTCAACCGTGACTAACTCTATACCATGTCCCAGAGGAGAAATCGAACAATCTCAACACCTCGCACTCGGATAAATCGCATTGAGTTCTGGGGATTCCAAGTGATAAACCCTCTTCCTAGATATAGACCTAACCCTTTGGTCCAGGTGAGAGGTTCCTAGTCACAATTAAGCCCTAGGTGCTAAAATCACTTCAACACTTCACTCCGTTGCCTTTGCAACTAAGCCCCAGCGGAAGGTCATCCCTTAGCCCATTCACTCTACTATGACCGCAAAGAACTCAAGGAAATGAAGGTAGGATAAATCACGTCGAAGGGGAAAAGGGATGCTCCGCTACCTCTCTACTCACCCTCTCAACCCTCTCTAATCTAGCTTTGTGTATCTCTCGTGGTGTGTCACTCACTCACAAGGGTTACCAAGGTGAACTCTCAACCCTAGTGTCACTCTAAGGAAGCATTCAATCCATCAAGCATTCATGATTGGAGCTCAAATAAAACATCAATTAATGAAAGCATAATAGAAGGTTTAATGAAACAAATACATCCTAGGGTTCACAAATCCAAGTACCCACTAGGGGGTTTAGCTCTTCATGGAGCTATTTACAGTCAACAGTGAAATCGAATGTAAAAACAAGTAATCCATAGAAAAACCCCCTCGGTAGTCATGTCGATGGTCTTGTGGAATGGCCTTGTCTCCGATAAAGGTCCCCTTGTCCGGCCTAGGGCACACCTCGCCAGATCGGTGCCAACAAAAGCTCCCCCAATAACCTTCTTTCAAGTGGAGCGCGAGTTAGAAGCCATAGAACCACTCCAAAACCATTGCCAATACCTCTCAAAACCCTAGCCACAACCCTCTTGAAAGTTGGGGAAAAGATGGAGAAAAGAAAGCTGAAATTGGGATGAAAAAGTGCTTTAAATAGGGCTGGAATCGGGCATCCACACGTCCCTGTGGATTCTCCATAAGGGCTTGTGGAAGTTACACATGGGCATGGATAATGTCCACACGCCCGTGTGGATTCTCTGAACTTCACTTTTTCGACATGTCGTGAATAGAACCTTCTATAGTAACGGCCCGAAACACTCTCAAATCCATGTTTTCATCAAGATAACGTAAATAGGCACATGTTTACATCATAGATCACCTAGCTTCTTCAATAAACGGCTTCATTGCTGAAGATCTTGCTATCAATGCATAAGCCAGGATACTCGAATGTGACTGCTTTTATGCCCCTCCAAATCATTGTGCTAATTTGAATACAAGAAGGTTGGCACACATTCTTGCATCTTTAACCTGACTTATGACTTCGCCTTTGAACCTTCTCAAGATTTCCTCAAAATAGTGCGTTCACGACCTACATTGGCTTCTTTCTTTAACATTCTGCTAGACAATCCTATATGCATGAAAGTAATATAAATCCACACATATTAGCGCTAAAACCTGATAAAAGTAATGCTCATTATAAGGAAAGAATACTTCACATTCTTATCACACAAGCACTTATCAAACTCTCCCACACTTAAGCTTTTGCTTGTCCTTAAGCAAAAATTAAAACAATGAAGTATATACGAAGAAAATATTATAAGTGCTTGGCCTTAGGTTCACCAAAACATGCAAAGAGAGCATTCTATAAATAATGGAAATTCAACACTAAATATGAAAAATCAATGTTGTAGCTAAAAACTTGAATAAAAAAAAGAACAACAAACCTGAAGTCGTGTAAGTGTGTGTAAATTCACTCAAGTCAACCCAAGGTATACTCCTCAAAGTTCTAAGTATAAGGGACTTATTTATCTACAAAAAAGTAAAAAAAATTAAAAAGAAGGTAGTAGCTTCACACATCCTCTAAGGTAGATGTTTCTAAAGCGGGCGCTAAGGTGGCTTTCACACTTTCGAGGTGGTAGCTCTTTCTACCGGAGTGGTAGCTTTGACTCATCCCATGAGATAGCTCTTTCTACCGGAGTGGTAGCTTTGACTCATCCCATGAGATAGCTCTTTCTCTCATTAGGGCATAACTAGTATTTGACTTATGAGAGTAGCTTTATACTTCATAGATGGTAGCACTTTCCACCCTCAATGCACAGCTAAACAATCTATTTTTTATCTATTTTTTTTTTTTCTTTTCGTTGTCCTTTTTTTGTTTTTGTTTTTTTTTGCAAAATAACACAAGAAACAAAACTAATTAGTCCCTTAAACATTGAACTTGAGTTTCCAAAAGAGTTTTATGAGTGAGTGGTGCACAAATATTCATCAGGCAAACATTCTTAGAAATTCAAGGAAAAACTAGAGCAAGAGGACATTCAATGTTAAAATTTTTCCTAAACTCAAGAATACAAGCATTGCAACTAAGGTGTACCGCCATTGCCTACGTGAGCATGTATGTCAATCAAAACTTATATAGAGGACATGTGCAATGTGACCCCCCCCCACCCACACCCACCCACTTAAGATGTACATTGCCCTCAATGTACGCATGCAAGCACAATAAAAGTAATAAAATTTAAAACACATGTGAGAGTGGGCAATTGAAACAATGCTCCCCTGACTCCTAGTGGTGCATTTGATGGAGCTACATCCTTGGGAGTGAAGTTCGAACGGGTTGTGAAGCACACACGACCAAGTGTTAAACACCTTGACCGTGTCCATGACTAGTTCTCAATTCCCATACTGACAAGACCATCTGCAAGCATACACAAGAGGGTTCAGTGAAGCTCAATAAACAAAAATGACTCGAGTATATAAAAGATAGAGCATTGAAATACAACTCGAGACAAAAATAAAAGATAAACTCAGAAGAAAGATCCTTTATGAGTATAGAAGTGCAAAATATAATGCAAAAATAAAATACGAAAAATAAGAAAAAAGAAGGTAAAGACGCCTCCAATGGTGGTGTCAATTGCTGATGCATTTATTGCCACTAATGGTGAAGATGATCCTAGTGCTGCAAAATAAATGATGATTGGGCAAAGACAAAAGAAAGGGAAGCTTACTGACGAAATGAGAATGAAAGAATTGAAAAAACGCTAGGAAAACTTAAGTAACAACCATCAAAAATGACGGTGAGAAGTCGGGAGAGTACAAGGATACATTCTTAGAATGTTAGGGAGTGAAAAGATGATAAGGTAAAATAAATTTATAAAGATAAAACGTAGCCTTTTTGAGTTCTGTACATCCACACGAGCGTGTGGAAATTACCCACGCCCGTGTGACTCCACAGGAGAGACCCACAGGGGCAGACGCACGCCCCGGTGGTTTCTCAGGATGACACCTTATGCTTCTGAACGCATCCACACGGGCATGCGGAAAATTCCCACGCCTGTGCGACCAACCCACTAGGGTAGATGCACGCCTCTATGGCTTCTCTGTCCAACCTAGAAAATTCTCTAAGTGTTTTACAAGCCCGTGTGGAAATTTCACACAGGCGTGGATCCTTACTGGGCAATTCGCAGGGGCAGACGCACGCCCTGTGTTTTCTCGGGATGGAGGAGAAATTCTCTACAGAGAACCACACGGGCTTGCGGAAATTACCCACGCCCGTGCGTTTGTTGACAGAATCATCCACAGGGGCGAATCCATGCCCTTGTGTCTTCTCGGGAAAAATCTCTAAGTCTCTGCAAGGAAACACATGCTCGTGCGAAAATTCCACATGGGCGTGGACCATCACAAGATCGCTCACAGGGGCGAGTCCACACCCCTGTGCCGTCTCTGGATGAGTTCCGAACGAAAATGCACGCCCATGCAGAAATTCTACATGGGTGTGTGTTTTTTTTGGACACTTAGAAAACTTTACAGGCTCTGCAAAAAATTTCTGAACACAGATATACACTCAGAGACTGCCTAACAATGAAATTTTAACCAGAGAAAACACGAAAAACATGCTCAAATGACCAAGATTCTTCGTCACACACAATTTGGCACATGACAACACCATAATGTCCACAAGAAAATCACAGCAAAAGCATCTAAAAATCAAGACACCAACACTTAAAGATTTATTCATGCAAATAGTAACTAAAAACTAGAAGAACATTAAAAACATGGGTTTCCTCCCAAGAAGCTCTTGTTTTACGTCACTTAGCTTAATGTACCTCTTCCTTACCTTATGGAGGCTTGAAAAGAGTATGTTCCTCCCGACTAGACATTGCAAAGTTACTTCCTTTACACTAAAAATCTACTTGCCGGGGTGGAATATTTGTTGGAGAGTCCAACCATCTTACCTTTGGCCTCCAAGGAAACAATTTCGGTTGGGAATTGTCCAAGCTTAGCATAGGTGGGTCGTTGGATGGCTTCAATCTCCTACCCACATCTTCTTCAAAACCCAAAATCTCTTTCTTGCAATTTCTGAGTTGATCAATCCCAAAGAGGGGTTCTTGTTCCATTACCTTAGGATTTACTTCATCTTCAATTTGAACTTGAAAGCAATATGCTTTTGCCGACCCTCCTTGTATCATTTCTTGCTCACAAACACATTGTCCATTTAAACAATACTCACATTGAATGAAAGGTTCTTCTTGCATCCCCTGAATCTTGACCACATCATACTTCTTCCGCCCAACTTCTTCATTACTGATTACTAGTACATCATCTCTATAAGGAACTTGAATTGCTTGCTCAAATGCTTGTTGTTCCTCAGAGAGTGTGTCAATTATTCCTCCTAATTGATGCTCAAGATTTTTATAGGAGACTTCATGACATCTTAGTCTGGTCTCCATATCTTGGACGCAGACATCGGATGCTTGAATAAAGTTAGCTAATACTCTTTGCAACTGAAGTGCATCCTCTCTGAGTATCTCACCCTTTTGACATTCCTCTTGAGGTGCTTCCCGATATTGTCCATCACTATTCCACAAGAAGTTTGGGTAGCACTTTTCAATTGGATGATTTGTGTTGCAACAAGGAATGCCCTATTGTTGTGAAGCAATAATTCTATCAACCTATTTACTTAGAGCTTCAACTCGACAATATAGAGTAATGGGCGGATGAATCATCATTTAAACTCATATGATTATGGTTTTGATTGATATATAGGAGACATTGGAAAAAAAAATTCATATGATTATGGTTTTGATTGATATATAGGAGACATTTCAAAAATAAACATACGATTAGAGTTATACTTCAAAAATAGGAAACATTCCGAAAATAAAATATACGATTACTATTTTCATTCAAAAATAGGAGGCATTTCGAAAACAAAATATAGGATTAGCTTTTTTTTTATTCAAAAGTAGAATTCATTATGAAACGAAAACATAGGATTAGATTTTTGATTGAAAACCAAAAAATAGGAGATATTCCAAAAAGAAAACATAAGATTAGGGTCTTGATTTAAAAAGAAGAGCTATTCCAAAACATAGGATTATAGTTTTGATCCAAAAAGTGGAGACATTCTAATGACAATGCGTAGGAATGTTGTTTTGATTCAAAAAAGGAGACATTCAGAAAAGAAAACATTGGATTAGGTTTTTGATTAAAAACCAAAAAATATTAGACATTCCAAAATAAAAATATAGTATTAGAGTTTTGATTAAAAAATAGGAGATATTCAAAAAAGAGAAAATAGGATTATAGTTTTGATTCAAAACTGAAAACATAGAACTAGGTTTTTGATTGAAAGGCAAAAATATGAGACATACCGTAAAGAAAGCATAGGATTAGGTTTTTGATTCAAAACTAGGTGGCATTGTCAAAAGAAAACATAAGATTAGGGTTTTGATTTAAAACCAAAAAATAGGAGACATTCCAAAAACAAAACATAGGAGTTGGGTTTCGATTCAAAACCGTAAAATAAGAGATATTTTGAAAAGAAAACATATGATTAGTCTTTCGATGGAAAAAAATAAGAGGCATTTCGAAAAGAAAACAATAATTAGGCTTTTGATTGAAAAATATGAGACATTTTTAAAAGAAAACATACGATTAGAGTTTTGATTGAAAAATAGGAGACATTCTGAAGAGAAAAACATAGGATTAATGTTTTGATTCAAAACCAAAAAATAAGTGACATTCCAAAAGAAATCCTATTTTTAATTTCTTGAATGTCTCATATTTTTCAATCAAAATCCTAATTCTCTGTTTTCTTTTCTTAATATCTCATATTTTTTGGTTTTCTATCAAAAACCTAAACCTATGTTTCCTTTTCAGAATGTCTCCTAGTTTTCAACCGAAACACTAATTATATGTTTCCTTTTCAGAGTGTCTCCTATTTTTTTATTTTGAATCAAATCCATAATCCTATAATTTCTTTCTGGATTGTCTCTTATTTTACTATTTTGAATCAAACCCATAATCCTATAATTTCTTTAGGGAATGTTTATTATTTTTTGGTTTAGAATCGAAACACTAGACCAATGTTTTCTTTATGAAATGTTTATTATTTTTGAATCAAAACCATAACCCTACGTTTTCTTTATAATATGTAAAATGTTTTTCATTTTTTAATCAAAACCCTAATTGTAGGTTTTCTTTTCTGAAAGCCTAGAATTTTCTAATCAAAACAATAATCCTATATTTTTTTATAGGATTGTCTCCTATTTGTTTGGTTTTGAATGAAAAAACAAAATCGTGTGTTTTCTTTTCGAAATGTCTATTATTTTTTAATCAAAACACTAATCTTATGTTTTATTTACGGAATGTCTCCTTTTTTCAATCTAAATCCTAATCCTGTGTATTTTTCTTAATTACTCCTATTTATCGGTTTTGAATCCAAAACCTATTCCAATTTTTTCATTTAAGAATGTCTCCTACTTTTTAATTAAAACCCTAAGCATATGTATTCTTTTAGGAATGACTCCAATTTTCAGTTTTCAATCAAAAACATAATCCTATGTTTTCTTTTAGGAATGCCTTTGATTTTGAATCAAAATAGTAATCTTGTGTTTTCTTTTCAGAATCTCTCCTATTTTTCAGTTTTAAATCAAATCCTTAACCCTATATTTTTTCTTTTCAGAGTGTCTCCTATTTTCAAATCAAAACCTTAATCAGATGTTTTCCAGTCAAAATGTTTAATATTTTAGTATCAAAGCCAAAATCCTATGTTTTCCTTTTGGAATGTCTCCTATTTTTCGGATTTAAATCAAAACCAAATTCCTATGTTTTTTTTCTGGAATGTTTCATATTTTTTAATCATAACCATAATCTTATATTTTCTTTTTATAATGACTCCTATTTTTGAATCCAAACCAAAATCCCATATTTTCTTTTCGGAATGTCTCCTATTTTTGGTTTTTAATCAAAACCTTAATACTATGTTCTCTTATTGCAATGTCTCCTGTTTTTTAATCAAACCCTAATGCTATGTTTTTTTCAGAATGTCTCCTATTTTCCTATTTTGAATAAAACCTTAATCCCGTGCTTTTTCTTTTCATAATGTCTCCAATTTTTTTGAATCAAAACAATAATCCTATTTGATTAAAAAAATAGTAGACATTCGAAAAAGAAAAACATATGACTCGGTTTTTGATTCAAAAATGAAAAAAATTATATACATTACGAAAAGAAAACATGGAGCTTAAGGTTTTGATTAAAAATTTAAGAGACATTTAGTAAAAAGAAAACATCATAATAGGGTT